>NC_029789.2:82260663-82271673 GCF_000816755.2 Arachis ipaensis | reverse complement strand
CATGACTTTGTGATATGAACTTGAGTTACATTTCATGATACTTGACAAATGAAAAAGGTCCAAAATGAAAGAGAAAAATGCAAAAGAAAGAAGCAAAAAGAAATACACAAGGCTAGGCACCAATGGCTGCAAATTTGGATAAATGCCTGTGATGTTCTTGTACAAAGATAAGCTTGGATAACTAGGTTCTAAGGGGTGCTTCATCACCCGGTAACTTGGGTTAACTAACCCGGGATTGCCAACCGAAAGTCCACCATCAAGAGCTACTTTGAGACAACGCATTTAATGACCCAAAGAGGTGCTGGGCATCAATTTCCAAAGAACAAACAGAGATGAACAAAATAAGCTAAATGCCTGTGATGTGTGTGTGCTAAGGAGAGGCTTGAGCAAGTAAGCCCATAGGGGTGTTTCAACACCTAGCATCTTGAACCAACTGGAGCGGGAATGTTGGCTGAAAGCTTACTCTAAAAAGTTTCCTTACCACATAGCATTAAGCCTCAGCCAAGAAAAAAAAAATCCCAAGCAATAACAAGTCTCATTTTTTTTGTAATTCAAGTAAGGATCCAAAGGAATGTTGATGTCTCAGCCCCAGAATAAAAATCCCTAAGATACCATGCATAAAAATCCCATTTACCAGTATTCAATGTCTTCTAATAAAAGGCTTATACACTTCTCTGCTTCTAGTAATTTTCCTTATGTTTTACTGCTTGCTTGGGGACAAGCAAGGTTTAAGTTTGGTGTTGTGATGACAAGTCATCTTAGCCTAGTTTCACTAGCCTTTTTCTTTGTTTTTATTAGGTTTTATGCTCTTTCTTGCATTCTAAGAAAGTAATTTGGATTAAAAATGCATGACTTCTTTGAATCAATCAACCACCATGTAATTGATGTTAAATCATGAGGTTTAAGCTAAATTTAATTGAATTTTAATGATTTATAAACCTTTTGAATTTTGTGATACTTTGATTGGTTGTTTTGATTACTTGTAGGTGAAGAAAGGAAACAAAAGGTGTGCCAACATTATGGAAGAAGGTTACAAGAATGGGTTTGAGAAAATGGAATTCACGTTTGAGCTAACGTTTGCCTCAAACGTCAACTCAAACGTGAGTAGCAGTTGAAGAACACCCTGGGGAAAAGCCAATGTTTGCGCCAACGTTTGCCTCAAACGTTGAGGTCAAACGTTGGCTGAAGAATGAAGTTCCTGGAAAGCAACATTTGAGCCAACGTTTGCCTCAAACGTGAGGTCAAACGTTGGCTCCAAAAGAGAAAAGAATTGAAGCTCCTGGAAAGCAACGTTTGCGCCAACGTTTGCCTCAAACGTGAGGTCAAACGTTGGCGCCAAAGAGAAGAGAAATGGCATCCCTGGAGGCAGCAACGTTTGAGCCAACGTTTGACTCAAACGTGAGGTCAAACGTTGGCACCAAACAGCATGAAAGGGCATACTTCAAACAAGAATAACTTGAGTTGTAGATGTCCAATTGAGGTGATTCTTAATTTCTGTTAATCACAAATCACTCAACCAACACTTGATTCGCTTGACTAAATCAATCACTAAACTAAAATTGCTCAATCCTTCAATCCCTGTGGGATCGACCTCACTCACGTGAGTTATTATTACTTGATGCGACCCGGTGCACTTACCGGTGAGTTTTGTGTCGGATCGTTTTCCGCACATCAATGACTCTCGGGTTTTTGGCCCAAGAGTAAGGGATGCACCACTGGCGCGCGCGCACACACTGCGCTCGCGCACAGAAGCCCTTTTTCCTTGCTTCTCTCTTTTTTGTTTTCACAGAACATAGAGAAAAGCTATTCTACACATTCTTGGCAGGTGTTTAAGCTAGTAGGCAAGAAAACACTTATAAATTCATGCACCATTCAAGGCAAAGCATTTTCTCTAACTTCAATAATTCATCCATACCAAGAATGATGAAAACTATATGAACATCCTATCTATCCAACAAGAACAATAAAACTAACAATCCTATGCAATCAACAACACCAAGAAGTCACAAAATTCACAAGAATCTAAAGCTAAAAACAAGAAGGTATTCACAAGGAAGATCTTACCACAGTGGGGTGCCTCCCACCAAGCACTTTTCTTTAACGTCCTTAAGTTGGACGCTCAGTCGCTTAAGCTTCTCCTCCTTTAGGTGCATCCATTAGCAGGAACACCTCTAGCTCTTTTGGGAGCTTGTAGCCATGGTACTTCTTCACTCTATGTCCATTCACCTTGAAAGTTGCTTCACTTTTGGGATCAACCAACTCCACCACTCCATAGGGCTTTATCTCCTTCACCTTGAAGGGTCTTTCCCACCTAGAACGGAGCTTGCCAGGCATGAATCTAAGCCTTGAGTTGTAGAGGAAAACCTCATCACCTTCTTGGAAATCCTTCTTCCAGATGTGATGGTCATGAAATGCCTTAGTATTTTTCTTGTAAATCCGGGAATTCTCATACGCTTCGTTCCTTAAACACTCGAGCTCCTCTAGCTATAATTTCCTGGCCACTCCCGCCTTGGTTGGATCCATGTTGCACTGCTTTACCGCCCAATAGGCTTTATGCTTGATTTCCACCGGAAGGTGGCATGCCTTACCATAGACAATCCGGAAGGGACTCATCCCTAACGGATTCTTGTAGGCCATTCTATACGCCCACAGTGCATCTCCTAGCCGGAAGCTCCAATCCTTCCTTGTGGATTGACCACTTTCTTCAAGATTCTCTTGATCTCCTGGTTAGACACTTCCGCTTGTCCATTGGTTTGCGGATGATAAGTAGTGGCAACCTTATGCAATACTCCATAGCGTTCGAGCAGTGTCTCTACTTTCCTGTTACAAAAGTGGGATCCTTGGTCGCTCACGATTGCTCGTGGCGACCCGTAACGGCATACAATGTGATTTCTAATAAAGAAACAACGGTATTGGCATCGTCAAGGTGGGTAGGTAATGCTTCTACCCACTGACACGTAGTCAACCACTAATAGAATATATAGATACCCACTTGAGTTGGGAAAAAGTCCCATAAAGTCAATGCCCCATACATCAAATATCTCGCAAAACAACATAGGTTGCTGAGGCATCTCATCCCTTTGGGACGTGTTTCCTAACTTCTGACACTGATGGTAAGACACACAGAACCGATTAGCATCCTTGAATAAGGTTGGCCACTAGAATCCACAATCCAACGCCTTTTTAGCTATCCTTTGTGGGCCGAAATGGCAACCACATTCGGACGAATGGCAAACTTCAAGAATGGCTTGAATTTTAGATTCTGACACACATCTTCGAATTACTTGGTCCACGCCCCTCTTCCACAAGTGAGGGTCATCCCGAATGTAGTATTTAGAATCATTCCTCAACTTGTCCCTTTGGTTTTTAGAAAAGTTGGGAGGGAAGATTTTTGCAACCAAGTAATTCACCATTGGGGCAAACCAAGGAAAGCTATCCAACACAGTATGCAAACTATCCAATGGGAATGAGTCATTGATCGGAAATGGGTCAAATTTTAAATTCTCAAGGTGGCTTAAATGATCTGCAACCAAGGTTTGAGACCCACTTCGGTCCCTAATCTCAATGTCGAATTCTTGCAAAAGCAAGATCCAACGTATGAGTCTAGGCTTAGACTCATTCTTTGTCAATAAGTACTTTAAAGCTGCATGATCTGTGTATACCACTATCTTAGACCCTAGAAAATAAGATCTAAATTTATCTAAAGCATGAACAATAGATAGGAGTTCCTTTTCTGTAGTAGTATAGTTGGATTGCGCTGCATCCAGTGTTTTAGAAGAGTAAGCAATGACATAAGGGAGTTTACCATCCTGCTGTGCAAGCGCGGCACCTACAGCATGGTTGGTGCTGTGGTAAGAACTCTCCTTAGCCGCGATAATGGCAAAGAAATTTTGCTGAAATCTTTGATAAAGCGCCTGTAAAATCCTGCATGTCCCAAAAACGAGCGAACCTCCCTCATAAATGAGGGGTGAGGTAAAGTGGTGATAACATTGACCTTGGTCGGGTCTACAGAAATGCCTTCATGAGAAACTACATGTCCCAACACTATACCTTGTCTTATCATAAAGTGACATTTTTCAAAATTCAAGACAAGGTTAGTGTCAACACATCTAGCTAAGACTTTGGCCAAGTTCTCTAAGCAACAATCAAATGAAGTTCCATAAACACTGAAGTGATCCATAAAGACTTCCAGACAATTCTCCATTAGATCAGAAAAGACACTGGTCATACACCGCTGAAAAGTAGCAGGTGCATTACGTAGTCCAAATGGCATCCTTTTGTAGGCAAAGGTGCCAAAAGGGCAAGTGAATGTGGTCTTTTCCTGATCTTCAGAAGCAATGTAAATCTAGAAGTAACCAGTGAATCCATCAAGAAAGCAATAATGAGATTTACCTGCCAAACGGTCCAACATCTGATCAATAAAAGGCAAAGGGTAGTGGTCCTTCCTTGTGGCGGCATTCAATCTTCTATAGTCGATGTACACTCGCCACGCATTTTGTACTCTCTTGGTGACCACTCCACCATCATCCTTTTTAACCGCAGTGATGCCCGATTTCTTGGGAACAACTTGGACTGGGCTCACCCATTCACTGTCAGAAATTGGGTATATGATACCCACATCAAGTAGCCTAGCGACCTCCTTCTTTACCACATCAAGGATGACCAGGTTGAGCCTCCTTTGCGGTTGCCTAACCGGCCTAGCTCCCTCTTGGAGAAATATACGATGCATGCACTTGCGAGGGTCAATCCCTACAATATCAGCTAGGCTCCAACCAATTGCCTTCTTGTACCTTCTTAGGACATCTAGGAGCTTTTCTTCTTCTTCACCCGAAAGCTCACTAGCAATAATGACCGAAAACCTTTGGTTGTCCTCTAAGAAAGCATACTTCAAATGGATGGAAGAGGCTTTAGTTCACTCTTTGCCTCAAGCTGAGGTTCCTTTTCATCAAAAGAATATGTGCCGGTGAAGGCATCTAACTAGAATTTAGAGGTCTTCAGGAAGGGTCTACCAAGTAGAACGAAGGATGAGCTTCTATTTTCTGTTGGAGGCATTTCAAGGATGTAAAAGTCAACCGAAAAGACCAAGTCCTTGATTGCCACAAGTACATCTTTTGCTATTCCCATCACAGTGATCACACTCTTATCGGCTAAGGCAAACTTTGCTGTCGACTTTTTTAATGGAGTTAAATTTAACCGCACAAAGATAGAGAGTGGCATGATGCTTACGCAAGCTCCTAGATCACACATACAATCATGAAAAGTGGGTCCACCAATACAACAAGACACCAAACAAGGTCTAAGGTCACCACATTTCTTTGGAATAGGTTCCATCAAGGAAGAAATTAAACTACCCAAGGATAACGTTTCCAACTCCCCTATCCTATCCTTGTGTGTGCACAAGTCTTTCAGAAATTTTGCATACTTCGGAATTTATTGGATAGCATCAAGAAGTGGTATGGTTACCTCAACTTTCTTGAAAACTTGAAGCATGTTTAAATCGAATTCCGGCATCTTCTTTGCTTTCTTCACCAAGGAAGGGAATGGGATAGGAATGGACTCATCCACTTTAGCTTTCCTCTTGGGTTCCTTAAGGCTTACACCTTCTTCATCTTGCCTTTTGTCTACCTTCTCCTCTTCATGTGGAGCTTCAACAACCACTTCTTTCTCATGAATGGCTCTCATAACCCTAGGAGGTATCTCCTCTAATGTAGTCCCTGACCGTAGAGTGATGTCGTTAAGACCGCCCTAGGGGTTTAGTTGGGGTTGGGAAGGAAGGCTAGAAGAGCTTGAGGGTTGGTTGGTGTTGTTGGAAGACATGGCCATCTTTAAGATCATATCGGTGATATTGGCCAATTGAGCATTCATAGCCTCGAATTGAGCCTTATAGCCCTCGTCCCCTTTATCCACAGTGGCTCTAAGCTCATCAACTTGGTTAGTGGAAGATGAAGAGGATTGGTTGGATTGTTGTCTATGGTGTGGTGCTTGGTATTTGGTGTAGTTGTTTTGGTTTTGGTTGTGATGATTTTGGTTGGCTTGGTGGTTGTTGTTGTTGTCGTGATATTGACATGAAGATTGGTTCTTGTTATAATGAGAAGAAGAGTTGTTCCATCTTTGGTTTTGATTGCTCCCTTGTACATTATCCTTCCACCCTTGATTTTGATTACTACGAAGAGAGTAGTTGTTTTGGCCTTGAGAAGGATAGGGCGGACGGTTGTTATAGTTCACATTGGCCACAACAAGGGCATGCTCCTCTTGAATTTGTTGGCATTGATCGGTGTAATGTGTGGTGCTAGAGCACAAATCACAAATTCTAGGAGGGCCTTCAAGTTGAGCAACTTGAGGTGGGGCTTGGATGGCTTGGATGGAGTAGTATTCCTTTTGATCTTTTTGTATTTGAGTGAGGATAGTGGTCATGTCCCCAAGCGCCTTAGTTAAGCTTGCTTCGGAAAGGGGATGGTTCTACCACACCCTTGAGAGAATTACTTCTCACCCTTACATGTTGTGTAGCTTCGGCAGCATCATTTATCAATTTCCAAGCTTCTCCCTCCATCTTGTTCTTTGAAAGGAAACCGCCACTAGAAGCGGTGAGCAATCTTCTATCTTTCGCACAAAGACCTCCGGTGAAGTAACTAATGAACAAGTGAGTGTTCAATCCATGGTGTGGACAAGATTCCAATAGCCTCTTGAATCGACTCCAATACTCAAATAAACTCTCTTGGTCCTTTTGTATTATACCCGAAATCTCCTTCCGGATGTAGTCAGTCTTCTCCAGTGGGAATAATTTATCTAGAAACTATCTTCTCATGAAATCCCAATTGGTCACAATCTCATCCGATTGTGAATAAAACCACATCTTTGCTTGCCCTTCAAAAGAGAAAGGGAAGGCAAAAACCATAATAGCCAACTCATCGGCTCCATGCCTTCGAGACGTAAAACAAGCAACTTAAAAATCTCTTAGATGTCGGATGGGGTCTTGACCTGGCAACCCATGATACTTAGGAAGTAGATTTATCAAGCTACTCTTCAACTCAAAGTTTGGATCAAGGTTAGGATACCTTGCTTGCAAAGGTTGGAGTATGATATCCAGAGCTCCGTGCTCATGCAAAGCGATCCGTCGTGGCTCCGCCATGTATGGCTCACCTGTAGGATACAAAGACGTATTAGTAGTGGCAACAGAAGAATAGGAAGTAGCGGACTCGAAGTCACTCTCGGTACCGTCTAGTGATTCGGTATGTTCCTCAAGAGAGGCCGAAGTACTAGCCGTATAATCCAACCGCCGTCTAGCTTGCCGAGTGTGTAACAAGGTTCTTTCAATCTCAGGATCAAACTCGGCTAAGCTAGAATTTGGTTGAGACCGAGTCATCAAACTTGGGAGTCATAGCACACATACAAAAGAAATCTAAACTATAGCTAAGTATTAAAAGAAAGTAAACTATCTACAATATTCACATATTCACATAACCAATATCAAGGCATATGTTGAAACCATTCCCCGGTAACAGCGCCAAAAATTTGATGTGACCCGTGGACTATGTTGGTATAGAATTTCTCAATAAAATCCCATTGCAAGTATAGCTTTTCCCAACAACAATTCTCGAGTATCAAATTTAGAAGGGAATTTGGTTGTCACAAATTCAACCCCAATAAAAGTAACCGAAGTATTCAAACCTCGAGTCATCTCACAAGGAATGGGCAAACATGTGCTTCAACATTGGTTAGAAATTTGGGGTTGTAAGTCATGAGCAAGAAATTAAACTAGGAATCTTAACAAGCAAGTAATCTTGGAATGCAAAAAACTAATGCAAACAATTAGAGCAAATTGTAAATAATTCCAAACTCATAAAATAACATCCAAAGTAATTCTATTCTAAATTAAACAAGTAACTATAACTAAGACAAAGTAATCAAGATTTTTGGGTTTTCAAATATGAATGATAAAAACAACTCTTGGCTAGGCATGGGAATTGAGGTCACTATCCTTGTCTAATAACCATATCTTGACAATTATGAGGAACCAAACTCATTAAGTTTACTTCTATACTTGAAGTATGTTAAATGGTTTGTTCAACATCAACCCATAAGGTCCAACCTAACTACCAATTAGCTTGGTAGTAGGTTAGTGTCAATGGCTATCAAATTCACCACTAAGGGTTCTTAAATCATCAAATCCATTAGACCCAATGACTCAAGCTTACCCAATTCCCTTAGCCTAGGCTAAGAGTAAAGAGAACTACTCCATAATCAAAGGAAACATTTCATCAAACACATGGTAAGCATTAATAAAAGACCTATTTAAATTGCAATTAAATTGGAACTAACAAGTACCCACTAACAATTATCAACATATATAATCACTCAAATAACACAATTAACCATGGAAATCATCAATGCAACAATAACAAATCAAGATCTACAAGGTTCATGAAATGAGTATAGAATGACAAACAACAAGGAAACATAAAACTAACACAAGATCTAAGCAAAATTATACTAGAGAATTCAAATTAAACAATTAAAACTTGTATTTAACAAGATCCAATTCAGAATTCAACAAGGGAAGATCAAATAAGAGCTAGTTCTAGAGAGGAACAAGGAATTCTCTCTCTAGAAGAAAAAAGAACCAAAAACTAGCTAAAATTGTGTCTAAGTGTAAATTGAATGATCCCCCCCTTTCCCCTAGCATCCTTGCGTCTTTTCCATGCAGAAACAGCTTGAATTTGGGCCTGATAAGCCTCAGAAATTGCCAGGCACAATTTCCTTTAATGAGGTCATGTGCAGCTTTCTGCGCGTGCGTGCCTTGCGTGCGTGCGTGCTGATTGCTTTTGTGATCCACGCATGCGCGCCATGTGCGCGTGCGCATCGGTAGAATTCTTATGATCCACGTGGATGCGTCCATCCTTGCGCGCCGCTTCCAGCTATTTACATCCACGCGTGCGGGTGAAGTGCGCGTGCGCGTCGGTGCTGAAGTTCCCAAAATCCAAATCTTCATGTTCCTTCCTTTTGTGCATGCTTTCTTTCTCTCTTCTAGGCCATTCTTGTTCTATAATTCCTGAAATCACTCAACAAATACATCACGACATCAAATGGCAATAAAAGAAGATCCAAATATAGCAATTCTAAGGTAAAATAAGCATGTTTTTTTTATCATGGAGTAATATTAGAAAGAGAACACAAAACCATGCATTTCTTGTGGACAAGTGTGAGAAATATTGACAAAAACCCCCAAATTCTACACAATATAAACCACAAAATTGGGGTTTATCACCACTCCCGCACAACTCTCTGTTCACTTTTATTTTTCACGCACACACATATGACGCGTACGTGTCAGCGACGCACGCACGTCGTGTGCTCGTTTTTTTTTTTATGTCGCCTGAAGTGTTCGGTTCTTGTTATACAATAGCTGCATGATCAGAAAAATAGTAAAAACTCAATAAAAATCAAATAAGTAAGAAAACTACTTCTAGAAAAATAACTAAGGATATGAAATTATCGGGTTGCCTCCCGACAAGCGCTTCTTTACCGTCACTAGCTTGACGGTCAGCTCCTCTAAGGAGGAGGATCATAGGGGCTCAGCTCTTCACCCCTTACTGCGAACTTCTTTCCTATGTCTCCATAAATTCGCTCAATATGCTCCAGAGAGAGGATTCTGTTTACTATATAAATCCACACTGGCTTAATAGTTGGTACACAAAATTGTGATTCACACTTTTCACAACTCCGCACAACTAATAACCAGCAAGTGCACTGGGTCGTCCATGTAATACCTTACGTGAGTAAGGGTCGATCCCACGGAGATTGTCAGCTTGAAGCAAGCTATGGTCATCTTGTAAATCTCAGTCAGGTGGATTCAATTGGTTATGAGGTTTAGATAATTAAAAGATAAATAAAACATAAAATAAAATAAAGATACTTATGTGATTCATTGGTGGGAATTTCAGATAAGCGTTTGGAGATGCTTTGTTGCTTCTAAACCTCTGCTTTCCTATTGTCTTCTTCCAACCATGCGTGCTCCCTTCCATGGCAAGCTGTATGATCCTCTCAGATGAAAAATACCAGGTACTGATGGGGTATTTTTGTGGAAAAACGAATTTCTCCAAAACACCCAAGTAATAATAACTCACGGGAGTGAGGTCGATCCCACAGGGATTGAAGGATTGAGCAATTTTAGCTTAGTGGTTGATTTAGTCAAGCGAATCAAGATTTGGTTGAGAGATTTGTGATTTGCAAAATTTAAATTGCAGAGAAAGTAAAGGAAGTGGGTAAATTGCATGAAAGTAAAGAGAACTAAAATTTAAAGTGCTGAATCTTAAAGAACAAGAAATTAAATGGCAGAAACTTAGAACGCAAGAAATGTAAATTGCAGAATCTTAAAGTGCAAGAAATGTAAATGGCTTGAATTGTAAAGGGAATTGGGAATTGGATTTGCAGAAATTAAACAAGGAAAGGTAAAATTCAACAAACAGAGAAATAGAAGATGACTTGGATTGAACCGGATCTAAAAACAGAATTGTAAATAAGCATGAAAAGCGTTAAACAGAGAAAGTAAAATGAGAATTTAGATCTCAGGACTCAAGAGACTAGATAACCAAGTCTAGATCTCAATGCCTTCCTAGATCCAACAAGAACAATTGCAAAGGAAATGTAAATTACATTGGGTTAAGGTAGTTCTCGTTTCCGGGTTAACTTCCGAACTTCTGGTAAACTTCTTTCACATATTTATCGTATCCTAAATTCAAAAATTCCCTCGAAAGGAAAATCAAAAGTATCTCTCAAAAGCCTCTCGAAAACCACAACTCTCTTAAAATTAAAGATTCAGAGCCCCTTCCTCTTAACTTAAGGGAAGGAGAATCAAAAGAACGAAAGTTAAAGTTAATGTGAATAGAACCTAGAACCCAACCTCTTAACTTCCTTAAGACAAAGTTAGAGTAGGACTCTAGAGAAACAACTTAAGATGACGTGTTAACTTAAATTTAAAGACAATTAACGAAGAAGTAGATGAAAGAAACG
>NC_029789.2:82225876-82260638 GCF_000816755.2 Arachis ipaensis | reverse complement strand
TGATAGAGGCCTTGGTTGATTGCTCTTGGAGTTTGGAGAAGAACCGAATTGAACCGGGTTTGGAATCATGAAAGCTTGAGTAAAAGTTTGAGTAAAAGTTTGAGTAAAAGTTTGAGTAAAAGTTTGAGTAAAAGTTTGAGTAAAAGTTTGAGTAAAAGTTTGAGTAAAAGTTTGAGTAAAAGTTTGAGGCAAACTTTTACTCCAATTTTTCACATCAGCCACCCTCTTTTGCTGATACCAACGTTGGGGCAAAAGTTTGGGGTCAAACTTTTGCTCCAACGTTGGCCTCCCCTTGCACACTCATGGCGCCAACGTTTGCCAAAAGGTTAGAGGCAAACGTTGGCACAAACTTTTGCTCTCCAGGGTGTGTTGTTCATGCGCCAACGTTTGCCAAAAAGTTTGAGGCAAACGTTGGCGCAAACTTTTGCTCTCCATGGTGTTGATTTGTGATGCCAAAAGTTTGCCAAAAAGTTTGAGGCAAACTTTTGCTCCAGCTTTTTGCCCAAAAGTTTGCACAAAAGTTTGAGGCAAACTTTTGCTCCAGCTTTTTGCCCAAAAGTTTGCACAAAAGTTTGAGGCAAACTTTTGGTCCAGCTTTTTGCTCCCTGGTTCATTTTCACTTATTCCAAAAGTTTGAGCTAAAGTTTGAGGCAAACTTTTGCTCAAACTTTTTGTCCTCTCTTCCTCCTAGCCATTCCTTATTGCTTCAACCTTTCTCCAAGCTTTCTTCACCTATCATTAATCAACCAAACACATCAAAGCTATGCTCAAAATCATGAGATATTCATTCTTTCATAATATGTGACAATTATTGCATAAAACCTCATGAAATTGCATTAATTCATCTATGGTTGATTAAATCAAAGGAAGCATGAAAATCTACCCAATTGGCTTGCTTATGGCTCAAGAAAGTGCATAAATCAATTGAAAACAAAAGAAAAAGGCTAGTGAAACTAGGCTAAGATGACTTGTCATCAGGTACGATCTCTACACGGCTAATCAACTGTCGAATTTCTCGTCTCGGATGAAAAATACAAGGTACAGCTACCGCACGGCTAATCATCTGTCGGTTCTCACTAGCGTCGGAATAGGACCCTTGTCCTTTTACACACTGTCGCTGTGCCCAACATTCGCAAGTTTGAAGCTCGTCACAGTCAGTCCTTCCCAGATCCTACTCGGAATACCACAGACAAGGTTTAGACTTTCTGGATCTCAGGAATGCTGCCAATGGTTCTAACCTATACCACAAAGGTTCTAATCTCATATTCGGATGCTCTATTGTCAGGAGAGACGATGCGAATCGTGGATCAGAGACCCAAGAGAATATACTCCGGTTGTCGTCCAATGACTATGTTGAACATCATGTAGAACGCTTTGTGGTTATCAGGCACGCGGATCTTGGCTAAGCGAGTAACGAAGATAGTGGGTGATTGTCACGGGTAACCCCTTCATTCTGACTTAACTAATTAAGTACGAGAGTATATCTTGGAGAAGAAGTAGGCGTGAATTGAAAGAGAAACAATAGTACTTGCATTAATTCATGAAGAACAGTAGAGCTTCAGACCTTAATCTATGAGGTGTAGAAACTCTGCCGTAGAAAATACATAAGAGAAAATAGTCTAGGCATGGCCGAATGGCCAGCCTCTCCAAACGTGATATATTGCATAAGCTCCCTAAAGTATGTGAATACAATAGTAAAAGTGCTATTTATACTAAACTAGTTACTTGGGATTACAGAAAATAAGTAACTAAGTGCAGATAGTGCAGAAATCCACTTCCAAGGCCCACTTGGTGTATGCTTGGGCTGAGCATTGAAGCTTTCACGTGCATAGGCCATTCTTGGAGTTAAACGCCAGCTTGGGTGCCAGTTTTAACTACAGTTCTAGTGCCAGTTCCGGCGTTTTACTCCAGAAAAGGGTCTTTGGTGGGCGTTTAGATGCCAGTTTGGGCCATCAAATCTTGGGCAAAGTATGGACTATTATATATTGCTGGAAATCCCAAAATGTCTACTTTCCAACTCAATTGAGAGTGCGCCAATTTGGATTCTGTAGCTCCAGAAAATCCATTTCGAGTGCAGGAGGGTCAGAATCCAACAGCATCTGCAGTCCTTTTCCAGCCTCTGAATCAGATTTTTGCTTAGATCCCTCAATTTCAGCCAGAAAATACCTGAAATTACAGAAAAAACACACAAACTCATAGTAAAGTCCAGAAATGTGATTTTTGCATAAAAACTAATAAAAATATAATAAAAAGTAACTAAAATTTATCCGCTTATCACAACACCAAACTTAAATTGTTGCTTATCCCCAAGCAACTAAAAAAAATAGAATAAAAATAAGAGAAAATACAATAAATTCCAAAAACATCAATGAAGATTAGTTTCAATTAGATGAGCGGTATCTCACTTTATCCTTTGAAGTTCAGAATGATTGGCATCCATAGGAACTCAAAATTCAGATAGTGTTATTGATTCTCCTAGTTCGGTATGTTAATTCTTGAACACAGCTACTTTATGAGTCTTGGCCATGACCCTAAGCATTTTGTTTTCCAGTATTACCACCAGATACATAAATGCCACAGACACATGACTGGGTGAACCTTTTCATATTGTGACTCAGCTTTGCTAGAGTCCCCAGTTAGAGGTGCCCAGAGCTCTTAAGCACACTCTTTTTGCTTTGGACCATGACTTTAACCGCTCAGTCTCAAGCTTTTCACTTGACACCTTCACGCCACAAGCACATGGTTAGTGACAGCTTGGTTTAGTCACTTAGGCCAGGATTTTATCCCTTTGGGTCCTCCTATCCATTAATGCTCAAAGTCTTGGATCCTTTCTACCCTTGCCTTTTAGTTTAAAGGGTTACTGGCTTTTTCTACTTGCTTTTTCTTTTTCTTTCTCTTTTTTTTTTTATTTTTTGCATTTTTCTTCTTTTTTTCGCAAGCTTTTGCTTTTCACTGCTTTTTCTTGCTTCAAGAATCAATTTTATGATTTTTTAAATTATCAATAACATTTATCTTTTTTCATTATTCTTTCAAGAGCCAACAATTTTAACATTCATAAACTTCACTATAAAAATTATGCACTGTTCAAGCATTCATTCAGAAAAAAAAAGTATTGCTACCACATCAAAATAATTAAGCTAATTTCAAGATAAATTTCGAAATTCATGTACCTCTTTTTCTTTTTGAAAAAACATTTTTCATTTAAGAAAGGTGAAGGATTCATAGGACATTCATAGCTTTAAGACATAGACACTAAATAATAATGATCATGTAATAAAGACAAAAAACATAGACAAAACATAAAGCATAGAAACCGAAAAACAAAAAAATAAGAACAAGGAAATTAAAGAACGGGTCCACCTTAGTGATGGCGGCTAGTACTTCCTATTGAAGATCTTATGGAGTGCTTGAGCTCCTCTATGTCTCCTTCTTGCCTGTGTTGCTCCTCCCTCATGGCTCTTTGGTCCTCTCTAATTTCATTGAGGATAATGGAGTGCTCTCGGTGCTCCATCCTTAGTTGCCCCATGTTGGAACTCAATTCTCCTAAAGAAGTGTTGAGTTGCTCCCAATAGTTGTGTAGAGAAAAATGCATCCCATGAGGTATCTCAGGGATTTCTTGATGAGGAATCTCCTCATGCTCTTATTGAGGTCCATGAGTGGGCTCTCTTGTTTGATCCATCCTCTTTCTAGTGATGAACTTTTGAGATGAATCTCTTCATCTCTCATGACTCGGAGTTGGAAGCAACTGCCTTCCCTTTCCTCTTCCTAGAGGTATCTCTGGCCTTAGGTGCCATTAATGGTTATGGAAAAACAAAAAGCAAAGCTTTTTTTTCCACACCAAACTTAAAAGGTTTGCTCGTCCTCGAGCAAAATAAGATAGAAGGGAGTAAAAGAAGAATGATGCAATTAATTTTGAAAACTTATTACTATATATAAGAAAAATTAAAAAGAGTTAAGAAGAATTTGAAAAGATATGTGAGTTTTGAAAATGTTTTGGAGGGACTTGAAAAGAATTGAAAAAAAGAATTAAAAAGAATTGGAAAGATTATTAATTTTTGAAAATAGAAATTGAAAGATGAACGTTTAAAATATGTTTGATGTAAAAAATTATCAATTAAAACATGAAAATTTGAAAAAAATTTAATTGGAAACAAAATTACCTCCCTTGTGTCATCCTGGCGTTAAACGCCCAGAATGCTATCCATTCTGGCATTTAACGCCCACTTGACTGCCTCTTTGGACGTTTAACGCCCAGCCATATACCCTGGCTGGAGTTAAACGCTAGGATTCCTTCTTTACTGGGCATTTTTCTGAACGCCCAGAATGCTGCTTGCATGGGCGTTAAATGCCCATTCTGCTATCCTTACTGGCGTTTAAACGCCAGTAAGCCTGTCCTCTAGGGTGTGCTGTTTTTTATGCTGTTTTTGATTTTGCTTTAATTCTACAGCTATTTTTATGACGTCATATGATCATCAACCTAAAGAAAACATAAAATGACAATGGAATATAAATAAATATAACTAAATAACATTGGGTTGCCTCCCAATAAGCGCTTCTTTAATGTCAATAGCTTGACAGTGAGCTCTTAGAGAGCTTCACAGAGACTCAGAGCTTAATGGTGGCCTCCCAACACCAAACTTAGAAGTTGAGTGTGGGGGCTCTGTTTGACTCTGTATTGAGAGAAGCTTTTCTTGCTTCCTCTCCATGGTTACAGAAGAAGATTCTTGAGCCTTAAACACAAGGTAGTCCTCATTCAATTGAAGGACTAACTCTCCTCTGTCCACATCAATCATAGTTCTTTTTGTGGCTAGGAAGGGTCTTGCAAGGATAATGGATTCATCTTCATCCTTCCCTGTGTCTATGATTATGAAGTCAGCAGGGATGTACAGGCCTTCAACCTTCACTAAGACATCCTCTACAAGTCGATAAGCCTGCTTCATTGATTTGTCTGCCATCTCTAATGAGATTCTTGCAGTTTATACCTCAAAGATCCCTAGTTTCTCCATTACAGAGAGTGGTATGAGGTTTATTCCTGAGCCCAGGTCACATAGAGCCTTCTCAAAGGTCATGGTGCCTATGGTACAAGGTATTAAGAATTTTCTGGGATCCAGTTTCTTCTGAGATAATTTCTGTTGAACCAAGGCATTCAGTTCATTGATGAGCAATGGAGGTTCATCCTCCCAAGTCTCATTACCAAATAACTTGGCATTCAGCTTCATGATTGCTCCTAGATACTGAGCAACTTGCTCTTCAACAATATCTTCATCCTCTTCAGAGGAAGAATACTCATCAGAGCTCATGAATGGCAAAAGTAAGTTCAGTGGAATCTCTATGGTCTCTGTATGAGCCTCAGATTCCTTTGGTTCCTTAATAGGGAACTCCTTAGTGGTCAGTGGATGTTCATTGAGGTCTTCCTCACTGGAAATCACTGCCTCTTCCTCCTCTATGGGTTCGGCCACTTTGGTTATATTGATGGCCTTGTACTCTCTCTTTGGATTCTCTTCTGTATTGCTTGGGAGAGTACTAGGAGGGATTTTAGTAACTCTTTTACTCAGCTGACCCACTTGTGCCTCCAAATTTCTGATGGAGGACTTTGTTTCAGTCATGAAACTAAGAGTGGTCTTAGATAGATCAAAAACTATGGTTGCTAAGTCAGAGAGGCTCTGCTTAGAATTTTTTGTCTGTTGCTAAGAAGATGATGGAAAAGGCTTGCTATTGCCAAACCTATTTCTCCCATTATTACTATTATTGAAGCCTTGTTGAGGCTTCTGTTGATCCTTCCATGAGAAATTGGGATGATTCATCCATGAAGGATTGTAAGTGTTTCCATTGGATTCTCCAATGTAATTCACCTCTTCCATTGTAGGATTTTTAGAGTCATAAGCTTCTCCTTCAGAGGAGGCTTCCTTGGTACTGCCAGATGCAGCTTGCATTCCAACCAGATTCTGAGAAATCATATTGACTTGCTGAGTCAATATTTTATTCTGAGCCAATATGGCATTCAGAGTAATAATCTCAAGAAATGTTTTCTTCTGAGTCATCCCGTTAGTCATAGGATTTCTTTCAGAAGTATACATGAACTGGTTATTTGCAACCATCTCAATGAGTTCCTAGGCATCTGTAGGCATCTTCTTCGGATGAAGAGATCCACCAGCAGAGTGATCCAATGACATCTTGGAAAATTCAGACTGACCATCATAGAATATACATAAGATGCTCCATTCTGAAAGCATGTCAAAAGGACACCTTCTGATCAATTGCTTGTATCTTTCCCAAGCTTTCATAGAGGGAGTCACCTTTCTTCTGTCTGAAGGTTTGGACTTCCACTCTAAGCTTGCTCAACTTTTGAGGTGGAAAGAATTTGGCCAAGAAAGCATTGACCAACTTTTCCCAAGAGTTCAGGCTTTTTTTAGGTTGTGAGTCCAACCATATCCTAGCTCTGTCTCTTATAGCAAAGGGCAAAACATAAGTCTGTAGACCTCAGGATTAACCCCATTGGTCTTAACAGTGTCACAGATTTGCAAGAATTCAGTTAAGAATTGATGAGGTTCTTCCAATGGAAGTCCATGAAACTTGCAATTCTGCTGCATTAGAGAAACTAATTGAGGCTTAAGCTCAAAAATTGTTTGTTCCAATTGCAGGAATTGAGATGCTTCTTTCATAGAAGTCAGAAGTTGGTACAGTAAAGTCACCAAGCATCTTTCGTGCATCTCCACCATTGTTATCATTTTTGGCTGCCATGTCTACTTCTTTTTTGAAAATTTCTGTTAGGTCCTCTCCAGAGTTTTGTGCTTTAGCTTCTCTTAGCTTCCTCTTCAGAGTCCCTTCAGGTTTAGGATCAGCTTCAATAAGCATGTTTTTATCCTTGTTCCTACTCATATGAAAAAGAAGAGAACAGAAAAGAAAAGGAATCCTCTATGTCACAGTATATCCTTTATGTGAGTAGAAGAATAGAAGAATAGAATGAAGAAGGAAGAAGAAGAAGAATTCGAACACATAGAGAGGGAGAGGGTTTGAATTTTAAGAAGAGAAATGTTAGTGAATAAATAAATAAATAGAAGGAGATGAGAGAGACAGTATTCGAATATTAACTAAAATAAAAGAAAAATACTTTTGTTTTTATTTTAATTATTTATTAGAATTCGAAACTTAAGAAGAGAAATAAAATTAAATTAAAATTTAAAACAATTAATTAATTAAAAAGAATTTTGAAAAAGTGGTTAGTGATTTTCGAAAATTAGAGAGAGAGAAAGATAGTTAGGTGGTTTTGAAAAAGATAAGAAATAGTAAACTTTTAAAATTAAAATCAAAACAAACAAGGAAAATCAAGTAGTTAATTGAAAAAGATTTGAAAATAAATTTTGAAAAGATAAGAGGTTAGAAAAAGATTTTGAAATTAAGTTTTGAAAAAGATATGATTGAAATTTATTTTGAAAAAGATTTGAGAAAGAAATTTAAAAAGATTTGATTTTGAAAATTAAAGTTGATGACTTGACTAACAAGAAACTAAAAGATATGATTCTAGAATTTAAAGATTGAACCTTTCTTAACAGAAAAGTAACAAACTTGAAATTTTTTAATCAAAACATTAAATGTTAGCAATAATTTCAAAAATTATGAAATAAAATTAAGAAAAAGATTTTGAAAATTAATTTTGAAAAATTTTTGAAAAACATGAAAGGAAAATAAAAAAGATTTGATTTTAAAAAAGATTTGAAAAGATAGAATTTTTAAATTAAAATTTTGACTTGACTAACAAGAAACAACTAATTTTAAAATTTTTTGACTAAGTCAACCCAAAATTTCGAAATTTATGAGTAAATAAGGGAAAGATATTATTTTTGATTTTTTTTCTTGAATTAATGAGGAGAGAAAAAAACAACAAAATGACACAAGACATAAGAATTTAAGATCAAAACAAATAATGCATGCAAGAACACTTTGAATGTCAAGATGAACACCAAGAACACTTTGAAGATCATGATGAACATCAAGAACATATTTTTGAAAATTTTTAAGAAAAGAAACACATACAAGACACCAAACTTAGAAATTTTTAATGTTTAGACACTATGAATTCGAAAATGCACAAGAAAAACAAGAAAAGACACAAAACATGAAAAATTAAAGATCAAACAAGGAAAATCATCAAGAAAAACTTGAAGATCAAAGAAGAACACAATGCATGGATTTTCGAAAATTTAAGAAAATTAAAAGAATGCAATTGACACCAAACTTAAAATTAGACACAAGACTCAAACAAGCAACACAAAATTTTTTTTTTGGTTTTATGATTTTATTAATTTTTTTGTATATTTTCGAAATTATTTTGGCAAAAGAGAAAATAAAGAAATTCAAAATTTTTAATAAGAATTCCAGGATTCGTGCAATGTTAGTCTAAAACATCAGTCCAAAAGAATTGGACATGGCCAAATGGCCAGCCAAGCTTCAGCACAACAAATACAAACATGTCCTTTCTACAATGGAAAGTGGCAACCTCAGTCCAAAAGATTAGACATGGCTTAACAGCTAGCCAGGCTTTAACATATCTCATGAAACTCTAGAATTCATTCTTAAAAATTCTGAAGAAGAAATATTTTTAGAAAATTTTTATGAATTTTTTGAAAACTAAATATTTTTTTGTATTTTTTTTTCGAAAATAAAATAAAAAACATAAACATAAAATAAAATTACCCAATCTAAGCAACAAGATGAACCGTCAGTTGTCCAAACTTGAACAATTCCCACCAACGGCGCCAAAACTTCGTGCACAAAATTGTGATTCACACTTTTCACAACTCCGCACAACTAACCAGCAAGTGCACTGGGTCGTCCAAGTTATACCTTACGTGAGTAAGGGTCGATCCCACGGAGATTGTCGGCTTGAAGCAAGCTATGGTCATCTTGTAAATCTCAGTCAGGCGGATTCAATTGGTTATGAGGTTTAGATAATTGATAGAAGAGAATTGTCGTGTCGGTATAGAATTTCACAATTGAAATCTCGTTACAAGTATAGTTCTACACCAACAAACAATCCTCTCAATCAAAAATTTGATTGTCACAAATAACAATCCCCAAAGAAAAATAACCGAAGTATTTAGACTCCGAGTCGTCTCACGAAGAGTTACAATGAATTGTATGATTATTGGCTATGAGGGGTATAGGGGGGTTTTTGGTTGATAAGAGGGCAAGAAAATAAATGACAAGAAAAGTAAATTAAGCAAGTAATTAAAGAGAGGAATTCATGGCAATGGATTGAGATCATAGGCTTTTTATCCTAGTCATGCATGATTAATTCATCTTATTTAGTTAACTCACACATCGGGAGAATGTCAAACATGACTAATTAATCATGTCACAAATATAAACAAGAATTTATATCATTACGTCATCTCCAACAAATAGGGAGAAAGTCTAACAAGACTAGCTAATCTCAATCCAAAAGTCCTAATCAACTTACTATTAGAGAGAAGGGAGAGCTTCTCTCTCTAGGATTCTAACCTAAAACATGATGAAAACTAAAACTATGACTACTTGGTTCATTCCTCCTTCAATCCTTGGGTTCAATAGCATCAGAAATGGGTTGGATTGGCCCAAAATGAGCTGCAAAATCGCTGGGGGCGATTTCATTAAAGTGGGCCACGGACAGCATCGGCGCGCGCGTGCGCGCCCCTATGCGTCAGGCAACATATGGTAAAATTTATATCATTTCGAAGCCCTGGATGTTAGCTTTTCAACGCAACTAAAACCGCCTCAATTGGACCTCTTTAGCTCAAGTTATGGTCATTTGAGTGCGAAGAGATCAGGCTTGACAGCTTTACGGTTCCTTCATTTCTTCATGAGTTCTCCCACTTTACATGCTTTTATTCTCACTTCTTCCATCCAATACTTGCCTTATGAACCTGAAATTACTCAAAAAACATATCAAGGCATTGAATGGAATTAAAGTGAATTAAAATCACTAATTTTAGGGCCTAAAAAGCATGTTTTCACATTTAAGCACAAATCAAGGGAGAATTGCAAAACCACGCTATTTCATTGAATAAATGTAAGAAAAGGTGATAAAATCCCCCAAAATAAGCACAAGATAAACCACAAAATCGGGGTTTATCAAATCTCCCCACACTTAAACCAAGCATGTCCTCATGCTAAGAATAAAGAAGGACAAGAAAAGGGTATGAACATTTATTCAATGCAAATAAACTATATGCAACCTATCCACATGCATGCAACTAAATGCAAAATGATTCTACCTACTTGGTTAAAAGTAAATCAATCTCCAAGAACATATATAAGCAAGTAGGGCAAAGGTCATATAACGACTCACAAACTCTACCAATTCAAATATCAAAATGAAGTTCAAATAGACTTGCAAGAAGAACGCTCATGAAAGCCGGGAACAAGAAATTGAGCATCAAACCCTCACCGGAAGTGTATCCGCTCTAGTCGCTCTAGTGTATAGGGTCGATCACTCAATTCTCTTCTAATCATTCTTTCCAAGATTTGTTTTTCTTCTAACAATCAACAATTATTCAATGCATGCATACATTCATCATGAGGACTTATTCATAGGTTGTAATGGGGCGAGGCTAAAGGTAGGATGCATATGATCAAGTGAGCTTGAAATTTGAATCTTTGATTAGCCTAAGCTCTCACCTAACACATATGACAACCTATACAATTCTAATACACAACCTAGCTACCCATGATTCCCACTTTTTTCACATACTCATGCATTCTTTTTAATTCACATTCCATATGCATTGATTTTTATTGAACTTTACTTTGGGGCATTTTTGTCCCCTTTTTATTGTATTCTTTTCCTATATATTTTTCTTTTTCTTTTTTTATATTATTTTTTTTCTTTTTATATATATATTTTTTTTTCTGCACATTTTTTTTTGAAAAATATATACAAACATATCAATGCATATGGTTTTATATATAGTGCATGAATATGTACCCTATTTCCAATATTTTTAACAAAAATAAAAATTACACTTTTACCTCAACCAATGTCCCAAGTTTCCCACATCCAATTGATACACACCCTCACTAGTCTAAGCTAATCAAAGATCCAAATTAAGGGATATTTATTGTTTTTCACTTAGG
The DNA here is from genome assembly GCF_000816755.2 of Arachis ipaensis. Classification (NCBI taxonomy): domain Eukaryota; kingdom Viridiplantae; phylum Streptophyta; class Magnoliopsida; order Fabales; family Fabaceae; genus Arachis; species Arachis ipaensis. The sequence goes on along the minus strand of NC_029789.2, from coordinate 82,249,526 downwards.
GGTAGTGATGTGCTAAAATTAAGAACAAAAGGGATTAAATAGGCTCAAAATTGGCTAACAATGGTCGATGAAAAGTAGGCTATTTGGATAAGTGAGCTAAATGAAATGATGGCCACAATCATATAAATGCATGTATACATGGAATAATGGACATAAAGAATCAAACAAATCAAAGATTACAATCATAGAAAGAGAATAATGCACACAAGAATGAAAATAAGTGGTTATATCATGTAACCACACAATTGGGCTCAAAACTCACATGCTTGTGTTCTTAGCTCAAAAACCATGTTCCAAAATAAATTCTTCAAGCAAGTTCAACAACAAAATTTTTTTTTCCAAATTGGTAGGGTGCCCTAAAACAATTTTTCTTGAAAAAGAAATCATCACCCTAACCAAGTAGTCCTATCATAAAAAGAAATGGTGAAATATGTACATATTCTAACTAACATGCACCCTAACATGCAATGCAACAACTAACTAACAAAAGAAATCAAGAATTGGTGTCGAAAGGGAAATTGTTACCCATGGAGGTCGGTCGGACGACCTCCCCACACTTAGAAATTTGCACCGTCCTCGGTGCCTGCAATGAAGAGCAAGGTGGACGGGTTGCTACAAATGATGAGCTCCTTCAAAAGGTTGTGCGGGTGAACTTGTTTGTTGCCCCCATTTAGAAGCCTTTCCATTCCTTTCCTTCTTGGTGGCCAACCTCAAAGGAGAGAAAGAGAAAGAAAATTAAGCCTATAACAAAAACATTAAAGCAATTAGGGCATAGACGGGGGCTAATGCCAAATACAAGTATGGTTCTCAAATACATGGTAGCTACAACATATAAGTGAGAAAACAATATAAGCTAAGGCATATTAACTAACACTTGATGCAAGAGTAAAGTCAAAGCATATGCAAATGACATGAAGAGCATGTTGCATCAAGCTTAATCAATAATTGACACAAACAAGATTAATGATAAGCATGAGGGCATTTGGTCCCATCCTAACTCAATGATGATGAGGTATAAAAACAAGGAATCATGAGTTAGGAAGGACTAAAGCACTAATCTTGTGTGTAGAGCAAATATTACAATTAATGTCAAACAAGTCACAAAGCACCAAGATTAACCAAGAAATTCTCAACAATTGAATATAAGAGAATTCAACACCATTATTAAAACAAGAACTTAGAAAAGAAAATATGAACAAGCTATAAAAACAAAATTAAAATGCAATGAATGAAAATAGGCAAATGCAATAAAAGAAATTGGAAGAGAAGAGAAAAAAAATTCTTTTTTTTTTAAATTTTTTTATTTATATATATATTTTATATTATTTATTTATTTATTTTTTTTTTTAAGAAAAAAAATAAAATTTTTAAGAGAGGAAGAAAAAGAAAAAGAAGAAAAAAAATAGAAAGAAAGAAGAAGAGAAGGAGACAAGAGAAAGGAGGAAAACAGGGTGCAAATCCGTGCATATGCGCCATGCATGCTTAAGCACGGATGCAGCAGGTACTATCCGCGCGCGCGCGCCATGCGTGCTTACGCGCAGATGCGACAGGGACAATCGGCGCGCGCGCGCCATGCGTGCTTACGCGCAGATCGCCTGGCACAAAGTATGCATAAAGTGGGCACAACTCTCGGGTTTTAGTACTAGGAGTTGTGAAACCACACCGGCGCGTGCGCGCACTGCGCGCTTGGGCGCCGATGCCCGTTTTTTTTTTTTTAAGAAGCATAAAAACAGAATTTAACACTCTCCTAACCTATAAACATTCCAAAGCAACCAAAATTCAAATTTAACAAAAATCTTTAAGTTTTTGAAAAATTTTCAAACATACTAAAAACAAAACTTAAACTACAAGTAAAATACAATTCAACAATAACTAGACTAATCAAAGCATGAATGCAACAAACAACCTATCAATAAAAGCAAAATGCATAAGAGTATAGAAAATAAGAAGAACTACCTACAATGGCAACTCCAATCACTTATTAACCAAATCTAAAAGAGAGTGGAAAGAGTTTACCATGGTGGGGTGTCTCCCACCTAGCACTTTTAGTTTAAGTCCTTAAGTTGGACATTTTGGAAGCTTCTTGTTATGGTGGCTTGTGCTTGAATTCATCTTGGAACCTCCACCAATGCTTGGACTTCAAGTAAGCTCCAAAATTCAAAATCAATGGCACCAAGCTTTGATGAAGTTCCACACAAGCTAAGGGCTTCCAAAATTGGTCTTCATATATTCCCGGATCCCAAATCTTGTTTCTACACCCATCTTCAAGTTGATCATCACAATTCCAATTGGGTGAGAAGTGATCTGAATTCTCAAGTAGACACCAAAGCATCTTCCTAGACCCCTTTAGTTGAGAACTATACCAACCATTGCACTTAGACTTTGAGTTTCCAACCATAAGGAACCTTGATTGGCATTTCCACCCACTACTCAATTTTCTTTTGCTCTTAACCCCACAAAGAGCTCTAAGTTGCCCATTCGTCTCAATCAAACCATACTCAAGTGGGAAAGTAAAGATTAGAGATAAGGATTTTACCCACTTGAATGTTATGTTGGATGGTGACTTAGGAAGGGACATCTCCAATGGTCTTGTAAGTTCCATTCCCTTGTGCTCTTCTTTGACTACCTCCACCTCTTGGCAAGCTTTTTCAACTTCAATTCTTTGCCCACCAACTTCTTCCACACATTCTTCGTTGGTGGAGCTTGCCTCTTGATCAACCTCTTCCAATCTTTTATCATTCATACTATGACTTGGAAGTTGCGCATTATCCTCCTCAACATCAAATTCAATCTTATTGGAAGAAGGTTCAACAACTTCCACAAAATCATCAACAATGTCACTTGGTGTGGAAGTGCTCTCAAGTTTGAAATTCACCTCTTGTTCAACTTCCTCTAACTCTTCAACCACTTCTTCTTCTTTAACAATCTCTCCCTCCTCCACTTGTTGTAAGACATACCCCATCTCCTTGTCCTCATGTTGAGATTCTAAAATCTCCTTCATGCTCCTTTCTTCGGTTGATTTCTCACACTCATCCGTGGAGATGATTTGCTTGTTACATGAGTCCCATGAGTCCAAGTTGGCTTTAATTTTGGCAAGGTTAGCCTCAATAGCTTCATAATTCCTCCTTTGGGCTTCCTCTTGCTCCTTTTGACGGATTATTACTTGAAGCCGATCCATTTCTTCCTTGAGACGATCCATTGACTCTTGGATGGATGGATGTGGGTGTTCTTCCTTGGAGGGTTGTGGTGGAAAGGGAAATTCATTATGTGGTTGAAATTTATCATACATGGGAGGTGATTCATCTTGGTAAGGGTAGTGAGGTGGTGGTTCTTGAGGGTATTGGTGGTGGAATTGGGGTGGTTCTTCATATGGTTCATATGGATCATAAGGTGGTTGGTATGGTGGATATGGGTTGGGGTCATATGGAGGTGTTTAGTGAAAAGGGGCTTGTGAGTAGGGTTAAGGTTCATGTTGAGGATAAGAATCATAAGCATATGGTGGTGGTGCTTGATTATCACAAAAGGAGTCACCATAGCCATTGAATTGACATGTATTAGGATGGTAATTATACCTATAAGTATCCGGAGGTTGTTGCCAATAAGAGTGATCAATTCCTTGAGGCTCCTCCCATCTTTGTTGGTTCCATCCATAATCAGTGTCATCATTGAAGTTCACATTTCCTACAACACAATTAGAACCAAACTCATAGCCAAGGTGAGAATTCATAGTGGAAAAGCAAAATAAAACTAACAAAAACTAGCAAATAAAGAAAAAAGCAAGATATTCACACTATTCACATATATACAATAACCAATAAAATAACACCATTACAACTCCCCGGCAACGGCGCCATTTTGAAAGAAGAGAATTGTCGTGTCGGTATAGAATTTCACAATTGAAATCTCGTTGCAAGTATAGTTCTACACCAACAAACAATCCTCTCAATCAAAAATTTGATTGTCACAAATAACAATCCCCAATGAAAAATAACCGAAGTATTTAGACTCCGGATCGTCTCACGAAGAGTTGCAATGAATTGTATGATTATTGGCTATGAGGGGTATAGGGGGGTTTTTGGTTGATAAGAGGGCAAGAAAATAGATGACAAGACAAGTAAATTAAGCAAGTAATTAAAGAAAGCAATTAATAAAGAGAGACATTCATGGCAATGGATTGAGATCATAGGCTTTCTATCCTAGTCATGCATGATTAATTCATCTTATTTAGTTAACTCACACATTGGGAGAATGTCAAACAAGACTAATTAATCATGTCACAAATATAAACAAGAATTTATCTCATTATGTCATCTCCAACAAATAAGGAGAAAGTCTAACAAGACTAGCCAATCTCAATCCAAAAGTCCTAATCAACTTACTAATTAAATTAGCAAAAGATTAGCGTCAATATAAACAATACTAGCTAACAACTCTAGATTGCCAACATAAGTTGGGTTTTCATGACTCAAGATTGCCCAATTACTCTTTCCAAGCCAAGAATGCTCAAAATCTACTCTAACATCCTTCCAAGCATTTTGTCAAACACTTGGAAGGCTTACATGGAAAGCATAATAAAATGTGCAAGAATAATAAAATCTACCAACTACCAATTGCAAGAAAAGTAAATCAACAACTAGAATCAACATCAAAAGAACATCAAACATCAAATCTCATTAAAGAAAAATCCAAATCCAACAAGAGTTCATAAACATAAAAGAGGACAAAATAAAGGAAATGACAAGTAAAAACTAGAAGAGTATAGATGTAACAACAAGAAATTAAAAGGAGAAACTAAATCAAAACAAGAATTAAAACTTGGATTTAAGAAAATTAAACCTAAACTACCCTAAATTCTAGAGAGAATGGAGAGCTTCTCTCTCTAGGATTCTAACTTAAAACATGATGAAAACTAAAACTATGACTACTTGGTTCATTCCTCCTTCAATCCTTGGGTTCAATAGCATCAGAAATGGGTTGGATTGGCCCAAAATGAGCTGCAAAATCGCTGGGGGCGATTTTATTAAAGTGGGCCACAGACAGCATCGGCGCGCGCGCGCAAAGTGCGCGTGCCCGCCCCTATGCGTCAGGCAACATATGGCAAAATTTATATCATTTTGAAGCTCCGGATGTTAGCTTTCCAACGCAACTAGAATCGCCTCAATTGGACCTCTGTAGCTTAAGTTATGGTCCATTGAGTGCAAAGAGGTCAGGCTTGACAGCTTTATGGTTCCTTCATTTCTTCATGAGTTCTCCCACTTTGCATGCTTTTATTCTCACTTCTTCTATCCAATACTTGCCTTATGAACCTGAAATTACTCAACAAACATATCAAGGCATTGAATGGAATTAAAGTGAATTAAAATCACTAATTTTAGGGCCTAAAAAGCATGTTTTCACATTTAAGCACAAATCAAGGGAGAATTGCAAAATCATGCTATTTCATTGAATAAATGTGAGAAAAGGTGATAAAATCCCCCAAAATAAGCACAAGATAAACCACAAAATCGGGGTTTATCAATAATTAAAAGATAAATAAAACATAAAATAAAATAAAGATACTTATGTGATTCATTGGTGGGAATTTCAGATAAGCATTTGGAGATGCTTTGTTGCTTCTGAACCTCTACTTTCCTATTGTCTTCTTCCAACCATGCATGCTCCCTTCCATGGCAAGCTGTATAATCCTCTCAGATGAAAAATACCAGGTACGATCTTTGTACAGCTAATCAACTGTCGGATTTCTCGTCTCGGATGAAAAATACCAGGTATGGCTACCGCACGGCTAATCATCTGTCGGTTCTCAATAGCATCGGAATAGGACCCTTGTCCTTTTTCACACTGTCACTGCACCCAACATTCACAAGTTTGAAGCTCGTCACAGTCATCCCTTCCCAGATCCTACTCGGAATACCACAGACAAGGTTTAGGCTTTCCGGATCTTAGGGATGCTGCCAATGGTTCTAGCCTATACCACAAAGGTTCTAATCTCAGATTCGGATGCTCTGTTGTCAGGAGAGATGATGCGAATCGCAGATCAGAGACCCAAGAGAATATACTCTGGCTGTCGTCCAATGACTACGTTGAACATCATGTAGACCGCTTTGTGGTTGTCAGGCACGCAGATCTTGGCTAAGCGAGTAACGAAGATAGTGGGTGATTGTCACGGGTCACCCCTTCATTCTGACTTAACTGAATTAAGTACGAGAGTATATCTTGGAGAAGAAGTAGGCGTGAATTAAAAGAGAAACAATAGTATTTGCATTAATTCATGAAGAACAGCTGAGCTCCACATCTTAATCTATGAGGTGTAGAAACTCCACCGTAGAAAATACATAAGAGAAAATAGTCTAGGCATGGCCGAATGGCCAGCCTCTCCAAACATGAAATATGGCATAAGCTCCCAAAAGTATTCGAATACAATAGTAAAGAGTGCTATTTATACTAAACTAGTTACTAGGGAATACAAAAAATAAGTAACTAAGTGCAGATTGTGCAGAAATCCACTTCCGGGTCCCACTTGGTGTATGCTTGGGATGAGCATTGAAGCTTTCACGTGCATAGGCCATTCTTGGAGTTAAACGCCAGCTTGGGTGCCAGTTTGGGCATTTAACTCCAGTTCTGGTGCCAGTTCTGGCGTTTTACTCTGGAAAAGGTTCTTTGGTGGGTGTTTAGACGCCAGTTTGGGCCATCAAATCTCGGGCAAAGTATGAACTATTATAAAATTCTGGAAAGCCCAAGATGTCTACTTTCCAATGCAATTGAGAACGCGCCAATTGGGCTTCTGCATTTGCAGTCCTTTTTCAGCCTCTGAATCAGATTTTTGCTAACGGCGTTAGATTTATGCTTGCCCCTATATCACATAGGGCTTTCTCAAAGGATGTGCTCCCAATGGTGCATGGAATTTGAAAGCTCCCTGGATCTGGCATTTTCTTTAGTAAATTATTCTGAATGATGGCACTACATTCTTTAGTAAGGACCACTATCTCATCTCCCCTTAAAGGTTTCTTCTTTGACAACAGCTCCTTCATGAACTTGACATAGAGAGGCATTTGCTCCAAAACCTCAGCAAAAGGAATATTTATTTGTAGCTTTCTGAAGATTTCTTAAAATTTAGAGAATTGCTTTTCCTTGGAAGCCTTCTGAAGCCTCTGAGGGTATGGCATTTTTGGCTTGTATTCAGGAGCCTTTGGCAATGTAGGATAAGTGTCCAGAGAGTCTGGGAATAGGTTGTCCGCACGCTTTGGAGGGACGTGCTCTTCTTCTTCCTTCTTCTCTTCTGGGCTTCTTTTTCAACTAACTCTCCATTGACCTTGGTCTCAGAGCCAGCTACTTTACCAATTCTCAATTGAATACCCTTGCAATTTTCTTTTTCAACTGGCTCCTCATTAACTTGTGCTTTAATACTTGCCACTTGTCCACTTATCAAGGTGATAGCCTTACATTTCTCTCTTAAATTTGGAATTGTGTTACCAGGAAGGCTATTAGTGGTCCTCTGATCAATTTCATTAACTCTTGTGGCTATTTGACCCATCTGAATCTACAAATTCTTGATTGATGCTCTGGTTTCCTACATAAAACTCCTCATCATCTCTTAATTAGAATATTCTTGGGATTTAGAATTTGCCTGCGGAGGTGGTTGTTGTTGATGAGACTGAAATTGGCGGTAGTTGTGATTGATCTGTTGGCAGCCGCCTTGAGAATTATTGTTGAATTTTTGAGGTTTCTGAGGTTGGTCCCTCCACCCAAAATTTGGGTGATTTTTCCACCCCTGATTGTAGGTCTGAGAATAGGGATCATTATTGGGATTTCTAGGAGCACTCCCCATGTAATTGACCTGTTCAAAAAAAGATTAAGCATAATCATAATTCTCGTTTTATACAATATTACCTGTCATGTCATAAGAGACCTCTTGAGGTGCATTTTGGGTGTTGATAGCTGAGACTTGCATGCCACCCATCTGCTGAGTAAGTAAATTTATTTTCTGAGACATAAGCTTGTTATGAGCAAGAATAGCATTAACAGCTTCCATTTCCAACACACCTATCCTCTGAGGAGCCTCAGAGTTCACAAGATTCCTGTTAGATGAATATAAATATTGGTTGGTAGCAACCAATTCAATAAGCTCAATAGTTTCCTCCGGTGTCTTCTTCTTGTGCAATGAACCACCTGCAGAATTATCTAAGCACATCTTAGACATTTCACCCAAGCATTCATATAAGATATCTAGTTGGGTCCATTTGGAGAACATGTCCAGAGGGCATTGCCTAATCAATAGCTTGTACCTCTCCCAAGCTTCATAAAGAGTTTCACCATCCTTCTGCCTGAAGGTCTGAACCTCCACCCTAAGCTTAGTCAGCTTCTTTGGTGGGAAAAACTTAGTAAGGAACTCAGTAACAACCTTGTCCCAAGTATCCAAACTCTCCTTGGGTCGGGAATCTAGCCATAGTTTTGCTCCATCCCTCAAAGCAAACAGGAAGAGCCTGAGTTTGTACACCTCTGGGTTCACTCCATTTGTCTTCACAGTATCACAAATCTGTAGAAAGTTAGAAATAAATAGATTTGGGTGTTCGTGGGGAAGACCATGATACTGGCAGTTTTGTTGCACCAGGGTGACCAATTGTGGCTTCAACTCAAAGTTGTTCACAGCTATAGGAGGCACCACAATGCTTTTTCCATAAAGATCTACAGTAGGAGCAGGGTAAGAGCCAAGCACTCTCCTTTGTTCTTCATTCCCATTCAGATTTGCCACATTGGCATTAACAATATTATTAGGATCCATAGTGGATTCTGAAGCCTTGCAAAGTCTTGCTTGTTGCAAACGCCGCCTGAGAGTCCTTTCAGATTCAGGATCAAAGTCTAAGAGAGGTTCTTTGTCTCTGTTCCTGCGCATACACAGACAAAAAACAAGAAAAGATGGGAATCTCTACGTTAGAGTGTAGAGAATTTCCAGTGAAGTAACATGTGTAAAAGAAATAAAATAAAAGATACTAAAAAAATTAACTCTAAAATTCGAAAATTACTTATTAAAATAGAACAAAAAAAATTTTGAAATTATTCGGCAAATTAAATAAGAAAAATTAAAATAAGACTAACTAGGAAACACCAAACTTAATTTCAGAAATTAAGAAAAATATTACTGATTTTGAAATTAGTAAGAAAAATAAACAGGAAAAATTGAAATAAAAATAACTAGGGGACACCAAACTTAATTTCAGAAATTAAGGAAAAATATTACTGCTATTTATTTATTTATTTATTTATTTTTATTTTTTATTTTTTTCGAAAATACTAAAGTAAAATTTAAATAAAATTAAAACTAAAACGCCTAATCTAAGCAATCAAACAACTAATAGTTGTTAATCACTACCAATCCCCCGGCAAAGGCGCCAAAAACTTGGTGCGAAATTTACAACCACAAACTAACCGGCAAGTGCACTGGGTCGTACCAACTAATACCTCAGGTGAGTGAGGGTCGATCCCACGAGGATTGATGGACTAAGCAACAATGGTTGATTAATTTACTTAGTTAGACAAATAGAAAAGAGAGTTTTGGTATTCAAAAGCATAAACAGAAGACAGGCAAATAAATAAGTTGGGAATAAAATATGGAGAAGGCAGTTAAGGCTTCAGAGTTATCTATTTATTCTAATCATGCAAGATTTAATTCATGGAAAACTATATGTGACTAGACCCTAATTCCTTAGACCTTTCTAATCTCCTCTAAAATTCATCAACCGCCAATTCCTTGGTTAATTAATTCCAATTAGGGGGAGAAGTTTAATTCTGGTTATTATGCCACAAAAATCCTAATTACCCAAATATAAGAGGATTATCTGTCACGTATCCTGTTAAGTCCAGATAATTAGAATTTAGGAGAAATTATTTTCAAGCTGTTGTTCAAGTAAAGAGCTTTTCCAAGTTATACAAGAACTAAATTAGAAAGAGGGTCATACTTCTGTTCCACCCAAATTCATAAGATAAAGAACGAAACAATTCTTGAAATATAAATCAGTACATGAATTAAAATAGAAAAATAATAGTATCAATCCATACAATAGACAGAGCTCCTACCCTTAACAGTGGAGGTTTAGTTGCTCATGGTTCAGAGAGAAAATAAGGATTATGATAAAATGTATTTTGGCTGAGGTGCAATGGAATCCCCATAAGGGAAGTTTCTTTCCCTTTTTATATCTAATCCTAAGTAATTTAAAATCTATTTTCTAAAACTAAAATAATATCTTTTCCTATTAAAATAAAAATAAAATTTTAAATCAGAATTAATTAATAAGTGTTTTCTGCCTTCTCTACATCTGGCGCATGTCATGCGTACGCGTCAGTCACACATACACGTCGATGGTCTTCTTCACGTGTCACGCATACGCGTCAGGTACGCGCACGCGTCACTGAGCAACTTCATTTTTCATACGTACGCGTCAGGTACGCGCACGCGTCGCCATGGAAAGCTCCAAATCACGCGTACGCGTTGATGGTCTTCTTCGCTGGTCATCTCCTTTAATGCTTGTGCTCCTTCCATTTGTGCAAGCTTCCTCTCCATCCTCAAAGCATTTCTGCCCTATATAGCCTTTTTGTCTTTTTCTGCAGAAGCTCCATCAAATCCAACCAAATGCTACCTAAAATAAACAGAATTACACAAGACTCAAAGTAGCATCCATAGTGTCTAAAAGATAATTAATTCTTGATTAAACTCAACAAATTGAATGCAAATTGACTAGTAAAAGATAGAAAAGATGCTCACGCATCAGGAGGCACTCAAGCTCAGCCCAAACACTCACCAAGTGGGCCCAGAAGTGAATTTTTGCACTATCAACTTAGTTTATCATATTTCTGTAATCCTTAGTTATTAGATTAGTATTTAAAGGAGAAGATGACCCTTGTTTAGGATTTTCTACCTCATCTTTGCCCCCATTTGAACCTTTCATTGTATTTTCTGCATAGCATGAGTCACTAAATCTCCTAGGTTAAGGTTAGGAGCTCTGCTGATTTTTATGGATTAATGAAAGTACTACTGTTCTATTCAATTCGTGTGTGACTCTATTCTATAATTTATCGTCATTCTTAAACCTTATTAATGAGATGAACCGTGATAATCATCCTCATTCTACATTGGTTCAGTGTGAGTCCTTGATCAGAGATCACTAAACCACAAGCTTGATTATACATCTCTCAGACGGCTAATCCACGACTTCATTAGGAACTTCTCGAAACACCAGTTCAGCCAAGGTATGGGGAGATTAAAGTCTTCATGGTAGAGGCTAGAACCAAAGGCGCAACATTCTCTGATCCAGAAGATTTGACCTTGTCTGTGGCGTTTTGAGTAGCATCATCAAGGGGATGAACTACAGATCACCCTCATTCAGATTGGGTGCACACTAAACCTGGTATTCGGCCTGAAGGAGGAAGATTGGCGGTCATTGAGCCGGCGTTCATCATTTATAGCTTGCCATGGAAAGAATCACTCACAGTTGGAGAAGAAAGTAGGAAAGGTTGATCCAGAAGAATGAAGCATCTCCGAAGCCTCAACCGTTCTCTCTATCACTGGTTTCACTCAAATTAAGTAATTTCATCCCTATTCCTGTTTTATGCGTTTATCTCAACAAATTATCTTTTCTAATCGTCTGACTAAGATCTACAAGGTGTTCATAGCTTGATTCAAACTAACAATCTCTGTGGGATTGACCCTGACTCACCTCAGGTATTACTTGGACGACCGAGTGCACTTGTTGGTTCAGTTGTGCGAGTTCTTATTTCGCGCACCATATTTTTGGCGCCGTTGCCGGGGATTGTTTGAGTTTGACAACTAATGGATTATCTTGTTTCTTAGATTAGGTACTTTTTACTATTTTGTTTGAGTCTTTTATTTTCTTTTTCAAAAAAATAAAAAATAAAAAAATTTTCAAAAATCTTTGCTTTTCTTTATTAATCTTTATTTTTTGTTCGAGTCTTTTGTTCTTGTTCTTGTTAAAGTTTCGAACTTTCTTGCTTTCTTTTCAAAAATTTTTTTCAAAAATAGTGTCTTTTGTCTGAGTCTAGTACCAATTCTTAAATTTGGTGTCCTTTGCGTATTCATTGTTTCCTTTGAGTTTCGAAAATTGTCTTAGTGTTCTTTCTTGGTATTCAAGTTGTTCTTGGTTCTTTTCTTATTTTGATCTTAAAATTTTTAAGTTTGGTGTATTTTGGTTGTTTTTCTATTTTTGCATTAAATTCAAAAAAATAAAAAAAATAAAAAAATATCTTTCCTATCTTATCTTCTTTCAAATTTTAATTTAAAATCTTTTTAAAATCTTTACTATCTTTTTTTATTTGATTTTCAATTCCTATCCTTTCAAATCTTTTCAAATCTTTATATTATCTTTTTCTTTAAATTCAAAATTTTATCTTATCTTAATCCAAATTAAATTTTCAAAATTCAAAATTCAAAATTCAACCTTTAAAATTCAAGTTTTCAAAATTCAAATTTCAAAATCAAATCTTTTTCAAAAATAAAATTTCAAATCTTATCTTTTCAAACTTAATTTCAAATCTTTATCTTATCTTGTTTCTTTTTCAAAATTCAAAATCAAATATTTTTCAAAATCTTTTCAAATTTTTATCTTATCTTATTTTCAAATCTTTCTTAATTAGTTACTTGTTTTCCCTATCTTCTTTTTCAAAATTTCCTAACAATTTCCTCTATCTTCTATTTTCGAAAACTTCTCATCTCTTTCTCTCTCTTCTTTTTCGAAAATCACTCATTTAATTTTCAAATCTTTTTAGTTTATTAGCCCAATATGAATGAGGGTGAAGCTCCTGCAGTTCATCCCCTTGATGATCCTACTCAAAATGTCACAGACAAAGTCGAATCTTTCGGATAAGAGAATGCTGCACCTTTGATTCTAGCCTCTACCATAAAGACTCTAATCTCCCCATACCTCGGCTGAACTCGTGTTTCGAGAAGTCCCGAACGAAGTCCTGGATTTGCCGTATAAGAGATGTATAATCAAGCTTGGGGTTCAAAGATTTCCGATCAAGGACTCACACTGAACCCATGTAGAATGAGGATGAGTGTCACGGTTCATCTCATTCATAAGGTTGAATAACGAAGATACATCTTAGAATAGAGTCACACGCGAATTGAATAGAACAGTAGCACTTTTATTAATCCATGAATATCAGCACAGCTCCTAACCTTAACCTTAGGAGGTTCGTGACTCATACTGTACAATGTAATTCAAAAATAGAATGGGGGAGGAAGATTGGAGGCCATTGGACCGACATTGATCACTTACAACCTACCATGGAAAGAACCACTCACAGTTGGAGAAGACAGTAAGAAAGGTTAATCCAGAAGAATGAAGCATTTCCGAAGCCTCAACCATCTTCTTATCATTGAATTCACAATTAATGATTAAATTTATCTTTATTTAGTCTTTATGCATTTTTCACAACATAGCTCTTTTCTAATTGCCTGACTAAGATCTACAAGGTGTCCATAGCTTGATTCAAGCCGACAATCTCTATGGGATTGACCCTGACTCACCTCATGTATTACTTGGACGATCTAGTGCACTTGCTGGTTCAGTTGTGCGAGTTCTTATTTCGTGCACCAAGATTTTGGCATCGTTGCCTGAGATTGTTCGGATTTGACAAACTACCAGATTATCTTGTTGCTTGCATTAGGTACTTTTTACTATCTTGTTTGAGTCTTCTATTTTCTTTTTCAAAAAAAAATCTTTCAAAAAAAATCTTTTCTTTATCAATCTTTATCATTTGTTTGAGTCTTAGTTCTTGTTATTGTTAAAGTTTCGAACTTTCTTGGTTCTTTTTCAAAAAAATCTTCTAAAATTGTGTCTTTTGTTTGAGTCTAGTGTCAATTCTAAAGTTTGGTGTCCCCTTGTTTGTTTATTTTTCTTTAAATTTTTCGAACTGTTAGTGACTCTTGAATAGAATAGTAGTACTTTTATTAATCCATGAAAATCAGCAGAGCTCCTAACCTTAACCTAGGAGGTTTAGTGACTCATGCTGTGCAGAGAATACAATGAAAGGTTTGAATGGGGGCAAAGATCTCAAGGGTGATCTTTGTTGTATATATACTAATCTAATGACTAAGTGTTCATACCTTGGGTCGAGCTAGGCGAGCCGCGTTGGATGAAGACAAAAACGACCGACCTCTTAAAAAGGTTGGTCATTACCGACCTCTTCCCAAAGAGCTCGGCCAAATTGTTATAAGGGCCCAAGTAGGCCCAAAGCAGAAGATCACAGCCCACCTAAAGGCGGCTTGCCAAAGATAAGGGGACTCACCCACAAAAGATAAGATAAGATAACTAACTTATCTTAAGGGAGGTCACTCCACACTACTATAAATACACTGGAGCACCCAGGTATAACTCATACTCTGATTTTACACAAAGAACCTGCTCAAAGCGCATGAGGGTACATCCCACTACATACAACCTTTGGAAAGTAAACTCCGTCTAGGACGTTAAGCATAGATTACATTGTAGTCGACGTGAGCTCCGCCTACAATGCTCTAATAGGTCGGACAACGCTGAACCAGCTTGCCGCTGTGGTCTCCACTCCACACCTATGCATGAAGTTCCCAACTCCGGAAGGGATCGCTACCATAAAGGGAGACCAAAAACTCGCACGACGCTGTTATAATGAAAGTCTGAACCTTAAGGGTGACCCCAGAGGAAAGGAAACCAATACTATAGAACTCGGGGGAATTCTAGCTCGCGAGGAAGTCTGCCCTCAACCAGAAAGTGAAACCAAAGAGGTTCAAATTGGAGAAACTTAAGACAAAACAACAAGTATATGGGCAAATCTAAGAGAAGAGTTAAAGGAACTACTAATAAAGCTCTGAAAGGATAACTCCGACCTCTTTGCATGGAAGGCCGCTGACATGCCTGGTTTTGATCCCGGACTAATGTGCCATAAGTTAGCCGTATACCCAGGGTCTCGGCCAGTACAACAGAAACGTAGGAAACTCGGCCCAGAGAGGTCGCAAGCTGTAGAGGAGCAGGTACAGGCCTTGCTGGAGGCATGATTCATAAGGGAGGTAAAATATCCATTGTGGCTGGCCAATGTGGTATTGGTCAAAAAGTCAAATGGGAAATGGTGGATGTGCACTGATTACACCGACCTCAACAAAGCCTACCCAAAGGATCCTTACCCACTCCCGAACATAGACACACTAGTTGACACTTCGTCAGGCTATCAGTACCTCTCCTTCATGGATGCTTACTCGGGATACAATCAAATCCTAATGTATCAACCTGACCAGGAGAAAACATCATTCTTAACCCCAAAAGTAAACTACTGCTACATAGTCATGCCCTTTAGACTCAAGAACGCAGGAGCTACATACCAAAGACTGATGAACAAAGTCTTTGCTAATCACATTGGGAGGATTTTACACACGGAGAACTTTGGATCATTTTCTTTTGTAATTGAATTCAGAGCTATGACTCACTAAACCCCTTTCATTGGGTTAGGGAGCTCTATTGTAATTCAATGAATCAATAATAGTTTTATCTTCTTCTTCAATCCTTTCTCTTGAATTTTGTTAGAAAGCTTCTCGATCTAATTCCATTGGGTAGTTGTCTTGGGAAAGAAACTACCCATAATTGGAATCCTTCGGAACCTTGAGAAAGGAATGGAGGATTCATGCTAGAGAAGCTTTCTCACAGTGAATTGGATTGGGGTTTGGATGGATATTGTGACATGTAATCCTACCAAATTCTGGTTCATGAAACTGTGTGGTATAATCAGTGATCGAGCATCATCTCTTCTTATGAACATTTAAACCATGGGATTGGGAATTTGTTTGTTTTTAGAGAGAATTGGTGAGCCAAGGGATTGGGATCCAATCATATAAGATTGCCAAGCAAAATTCAATGAATGCATTGGTTGAGGAAGGGATAAAAGTTGTTTTGATTCGGAGATTTCAATATCTCCTAACACCCAATGAACTCCCCATTTCTGACTTACCACTTTCTCTTTACATTCTGCAATTAAATTCATGCAATCACCCCCATCCCTTTTAATTTCAGCAATTTAGCTTCTCGCTCTTTAATTCATGCAATTTTACATTCCGCAATTCTCATCTAAATCTTGATTCCGCTCAACTAGAACATACTTCTAATCCGAATTGCTCACTCAACCAATCCTTGTGGGATTCGACCTCACTCTATTGTGAGTTCTTACTTGACGATAACCGGTGCACTTGTCGGAAGGAATTTTGCCGATCGTGCAATTTCCTAAATCGTAGCATATCAAGTTTATGCACATCACTATCCGACCTTACTAAAGTGTTCAATACCATAAGAAAGCATGGGATGAGACTTAATCCCGTAAAATTCACTTTTACGGTAGAAGTTGGCAAATTCTTGGGCTTCATGCTCACCCACAGAGGAATCAAAGCAAACCCAAATAAGTGCCAGGGCATACTTCGCATGAAAAGTCCGACCTGTGTCAATGAAGTCCAGCAGCATAATGGAAGACTAGCGACTTTGTCTAGGTTCCTAGCTGGATCAGCCTTAAGATCTCTCCCCTTCTATGCAACATTAAGGAAGGAGAAGAGGTTTGAGTGGACCCCAGAATAAAAACAAGCCTTCCAAGATTTCAAGAAATTTCTGGGGTGACCACCCGTCCTTTCTCGACCGCAGGAAGGCGAAGAACTCATAGTATACCTTGCCGTAGAAAGCCGGGCAATAGCGTCAGCACTAGTCAAAGAAGACAAAAGTGGGCAACAACCCATTTACTTCATCAGTAAAGCTTTACAAGGGGCCGAATTAAACTATCAAAAGATAGAAAAGTTCACCTACGCCCTCATACTCACTTCTCGACGACTCCGCCCATACTTCCAAGCTCACACCATCAGAGTACGGACTAACCAGCCCATAAAAGGTATTTTATAGAAAACAGATTTAGCTGGAAGAATCCTATAACGGGCAGTCAAGCTGTCAGAATTCGACCTCAAATATGAAGCTCGTACAGCTATCAAATCTCAGTACCTGGCTGACTTCATCGCAGAGTACACTGACACCCCGGGCACCCCCACAGAGTGGAGCCTTTATGTGGATGGTTCCTCGAACAAAACTGGGAGTGGTGCAGGTGTCATTTTAGAGAGTGATCAGGGAACCCAAATCGAGCTTTCATTAAAGTTCAAGTTTCTTGCCTCAAATAATCAAGCCGAATACGAAGCCTTACTGGCTGGTTTGAAGCTGGCAAGGGAGGTAGGAGCTCATAAGCTTACCATTTTCAGCGATTTACAGGTAGTTACCTCACAAATAGAAGGGAGCTACCAGGCCAAGGATCCCACTATGAGGAAATACTTAGACAAAGACCAGAGAACAGCCCAGACAATTCATGGGATATGAGATCCGACATATACCCAGAGAACAAAATACCCGAGCTAATGCACTTTCAAAACTAGCCAGCACCAAACTAGGAGGCAATAACAGAAGCCTCATCCAATAAACACTACAAAATCCATCAACCACAGAAGAGAAAAAGGTCCTAAACATATCAGACCAAGACTAAGGGTGGATGACTCCTATAGTCAGCTATCTCAAGTCAGAAATACTTCTCGCAGACAAAAAAGAGGCAAAAAGGATAGTACGAGAAGCACAGTACTACACCATAGTTCACGACGTCCTATATAGGAAAGGAATCTCTACACCCCTCCTAAAATGCATCCTGACCTCCGCTACAAAGGAAGTTCTCGGAGAAGTCCACAGTGGCATGTGCGGCAATCACCTTGGGGCGCGAGCTCTCTCCAAAAAGGTACTCTGAGCTGGATGCTACTCGCCGACCTTGCAAAAAGAAGAAACAGAGTTTGTCAAAACATCTCCCCCATGCCAAAAGCACACAAACTTTCATATCGTACCACCTGAAGAACTCATTTGTATCACTTCACCCTGGCCATTAACAAAATGGAGGCTCGACCTCCTCGAACCCTCCCCCCGGGATCAAGGCAAGTCAAATTCCTCATTGTTAGAATAGACTATTTCACAAAATGGATTGAGGCAGAACCTTTAGCCACAGCCACCACCCAAAGAAGTCAGAAGTTCTTATACAGAAACATTGTCGAAAGGTTTGGGGTGCCACACTCCATTACTACAGACAATGGCACTCAATTCACTGACACGGGCTTCAGAAATCTGGTAGCTGATTTGAAAATCAAGCACCAGTTCACCTCTGTAGAGCACACACGAGCCAATAGACAGGCGGAAGCCACCAACAAAGTCATACTGGCCGGGTTAAAAGGGAGACTACAAGACGCCAAGGGAGCTTGGGCTGAAGAGCTCCCACAAGTCCTATGGGCAGACCGGACAACACCACATTCAACCACTGGAGAATCACCATTCCGACTTGCTTACGGAATGGAGGCAATAATTCCCGTGGAGGTTGAAGAAGGATCTCCCAGAATGATCCTCTACAATGAAGATACCAACTCCCAAGCTCAAAGGGAAGAGCTCGACCTACTTCCAGAAGTTCGAGAAAGAGTTTGAATTAGAGAGGAAGCGCTAAAGCGTCGAATGGCTCTGAGGTATAATCAGAAGGTAATCCAGCGAAGCTTCACCACTAATGATCTTGTCTAAATTTGAAATGATATTGGAGCAAGTCGATCAAGAGAAGGGAAGCTAGCAGCTAACTGGAAAGGACCATACCGTGTAGCAGAAGTACTGGGCAAAGGTTACTATAAGGTGTCCGACCTCAAAGGGCGAGAGCTACTAAGGTCATGGCGTGCCTGTAACCTGAAAAGGTACTATAGCTAGTAAATAGTAAAGATCTTAGGTGAAGGCACACTCTTTTTTCTGAAAAGTTTTTTAATGAGGCGTCAGGCCGAGATCTAAAAAACTACCGAACCTAGAAGGGTAAGTACTCGTATGTATACACTTTTATTTATGTTTTTATGTCATTATAAACTAGTATTTTATGATTTATATTGTATTTTATGATAAACCAGTATTGTACCAAGACTGATAAACCAATATTTTATGATTTATATTGTGTTTAATTGTGTGGTTTTATCAATTCTTTACCCACTTATTCATATGATAAGCATGTATTTACAATTCCTTCCCAAAATCACTCCATGATTGAAAACTTGCTACCTAGAGACTTTTAATTACGTATTTTAATTCTCCTTTATCCCCTTCGATGTTGTGATCCGTGTGTTAAGTGTTTCATGCTTCATAGGGCACGAATGACTTGGAAAGTGGAGAAGAGGCTTGCATAAATGGAAGGAACACAAGAAACTAAGGAGATGACCAGTGAGCAATGACGCGAGCACATGGCCCACGCGAACGTGCGGAAATGGAGAATTCGCAATGACGCGGATGCGTGCCTGACGTAAACGCGTGGATTGGAGTCTGCACGAATGACGTGAATGCGTGAACCACGCGAACGCGTGGCAAGGAAAAACGCTGAATGATGCGAACGCGTGGATGATGCGTACGTGTGACCTACACGATCTGCAAAAATAACAGAATTCACTAGGGGCAATTTCGGGCCCTATTTTGACCCAGTTTTCGGCCCAGAAACACAGACTAAACCTAGGGAACATGCAGAAACTCAAGGAGGCATCCACAGACATTCAGATTCATCACATTAGGATTACTCTTAGTTTTAGATCTGAATCTAGATTAGTGTTACATTGATAGTTTATGCTTTTGTTTTTGGATTCTGGATGTTGAAGAGCCATTACCTCCGTTGAAGACATTACTTTAGTTTGTTTCTTTACTCCCTTATTTTTAATTTATTACTCATTGACTCTGTTCAGATAATTATGTTGCGTTTTGAATTTAATAATATATAGAGTTATTTTTATTTTAATTAACTTTAATTCTCTATTTTATTTTAATTAATTATGTCTTCTCATATTTTTATGATTATTACTTTCATGTCAATGGAGTAGAATTTCTACTTGACATGGGGTTGATTAAGAGGTGATACTTGAGTTGGAATCTCAAGTGCTTGGTTAAACTGGACATTGTTAGCTAACTTCATACTTACTAACACTAGACCTCCCCAAGGGAGAGGGCTAGGATCTGAGGGTAAGAGTTATTTCAATAACCATACCTTTCCTTATTTAGTAAGGAAAAATCAAGTGAGAACAACAACCTTTTTACACCACATTTGAGAAGATCCCAACAAGGATAAAAGTTCCATTTAATCATTCCCCCGGTCAAGGCCTTTTATTCAGAGTATCAATAATTATTCTTAGTTTATTTTTATTGCCTTAATTCACAACTATTTTAATTACTCATTATCAAACTCAACTTTCTGGGAATTTTCTGATTAATAAATTAGCACTCTTTTCTGCAACTCGTTGGGAGACGACCTGGGACTCATACTCCCAGTATCTTTATTTCTAAATTTGTGACAACCCTTTTTAAATTGGTGAGACAGATCTTAGCCGGTTAAGAGCTATACGTGCAACGCTGTCTGATCCGAGTTTAGTCCCATTTGATCCTGAAATTGAAAGAACTCTTACGCATATTAGACGAACTCGACGTCGGTTAGCCTCCGAAGGTGGTGAAGTGGTTATTATCAATTCACCAGTCTCATCTGAGGGCGAATCTGAACAGCCATCTGAGAGCGAGACAAGCTCATTACTACTGATCCAGCTGTTTTATGTACAGGGAACATGGCAGCACCTAGGAGGATTACTCTCCAGGAGGCAGGAGCCCCAGATTTTACACTGCAGCCGTATCAAGTACATCACTCGACTGCAGCTGCAGATTTTGAACTAAAAACAGCACTTATCAACTTAATGCCCAAGTTTCATGGCTTACCTGCTCAAGAGCCTATCAAGCACCTTTGGGATTTCCAGACAGCCTATTCTACTGTTAGGCATCATGGTGCAGATGAAACTTCTCTTCTGTTAATCACCTTCCCATTCTCTCTTGAGGGAAAGGCAAGGGAATGGTATTACTCCCAACCTCAAGTCACTGTTACCAACTGGGACACGCTTAGAAGACAATTTTTGGAAAAATACTTCCCAGCTGAAGTCACAGATAGACTGAGAAAAAAGATCTCCTGCATTGTTCAAGGTGAATCAGAGACTCTATGAATATTGGGAGCGCTTCAGCAATCTCCTGGACGCATGTCTCCATCACATGATTGATAGACTAGTATTGATTTGCTACTTCACCCAAGTCATGAACCCCCATGATAAGACCACACTGGAAGGTGCTAGTAATGGTTCTCTGAAAAAGTACAAAACCGCAGATGAAGCATGGCAACTGATCAGCGACTTAGCTGAGTCCACTAGGAATCATAGACAGAGGTGCAGCCCCAAAGCTGTTGCAGAGGTTTCCTCTAGCAAGAAAACTACTCTTCTGATACAGAGTATATGTGAAATGACCAACTTACTTAAACAAATGCAGTTGAACTAACAACAAGCACAACAAGCTTAGCCTCTCCCACCCCAGCAAAGCCAACAGTTAGTCCCGCAAAGAGTATGCAGGATCTGTACTGATTATAGTCATTATACTGATGAATGCCCGCATCTCCAGGAAGACAACACTGTGGCAGCCACTCACAACTTCTATGACCGCCCGAATCAAGGATACAATCAACAAGGCGGCAACTATAACCAAGGTGGCAACAATAACCATGGATGGCAAGACAACTCCAACCAAGGCTGGAGAGATAATTCTAACCATGGATGGAGGGATAACTTTAATAGAGGAGGAAGAGACAATAATAAAAACCAGAGGTGGAATAACAACAACAACAACAATAGACAGCAGAATCAGAATCAACCTTACAGAGCACCCCACCTAAGACAATCACAAGGACCCCAACAACCCTAACAACAAGTTTCTCAAACTTCTTATTCTAATTCCTCATCAAATGACGAGATGCTCCGTTCTCTTGCGCAAGGACAACAAGACTTGCAGGCGCAGCTGAACTCTGGTCTGAATGGCTTGATTGCCACTTTACAAGCTCTCATCTCCCGGATGGATTCTTCACTTAATTCCACACATCAACCTTCAAGCTCTAGTGGAATTCCTTCTCAACCACTGCCTAATCCCAAAGATGGCATCAACGCCATCACTTTAAGGTCAGGAACTACATTACAGGAGAGGAACCACGAGGAGCCAAACCCACCAGAAAATGTGCCAGCAGAGGATGTGGTGAAAGTGGAAGATGCTGAAGAGGAAGAGGACGTACAAGACATAGTTGAAGAAGAAGAAGTTCAACCATAGAATGAAGCCCCAAGGGATGCTGAAGCTACAACCTCCTATCCCATTTCCACAGCTTGCAAGGAAGCCCAGAAAGCAGATGGAACTTGATCCCAAAATGGTAGAAATATTCAAAAAGGTCGAGGTAACTGTTCCCCTTTTTGATGTTATTCAACAGGTACCTAAATACGCAAAGTTTCTAAAGGATTTGTGCATACATAAAGATAAAATTAATGAATTGGAAACTATTCCTTTAGGTAGTTCTATATCTGCTTTAATGGGGGAATACCTGAAAAATGTAGTGATCCAGGTCCATGTATGGTTAGCTGTACCATTGATTTTTATATCCTGGAAATGCCCCCTAATGACTGATAAACCCATATTTTATGATATATTTTGTGCTTAGTTTGAGTGATTTATTCAATCCTTCACCCACTTATTCATATTAATTGCATGGTTTTTCTTCTCCTTCCTTATTATGTGATATATGTGAAAAGCATGTTTTCTATGCTTTAAAATTAATTATTTTAATTACCTTTCTTTCCATTCGATGCCGTGATTAGTGTGTTGAGTAGTTTCAGATCTTCTAAGGCAGGAATGACTTAAAGGATGGAAAAAAAACATATAAAAATGGAAGGAAAATGCAAAACGGAGTTCTGAAGAAACTGGCATCCACGCGATCGCATGGATGACGCGATCGCGTGCCAAGCGCGAATCAACAGCGACGCGGCCGCATGACTAACGCGACCGCGCGCCTTAAGCAGAACGAATATGACGCGGTAGCATGATTGACGCGACCGCGTGACAAGGAAAGCTCCGAATGACGCGACCGCGTGACCCACGCGGACGCGTGATAGAGGCCACGCACCAGAAATTACAGAAAACACTTCCAGCGATTTCTGAAGCCCTTTTTGGCCCAATCCAAGTCCAGAAGGCATAGACCAGAGGTTATAAATTGTGGGAACGCATCCATTCAAGAGAACTTGCCAATTTAGTTATTTCCCATGTTTTAGATCTAGTTTTGAGCGAGGTTCTCTCCTCTCTCTCTTAGGATTTAGGACTTCTCTTAGTTTTAGGAGTGACTCTCAATCCCAGGTTCTTTATTTTTATTCACTACAAGAAAAACACCCATTCAGGTACACTTGAAAAGTGTAGCCAAAAGTGAAAAAAAAATGATGCCTTAGGCTACGGCTACGCTTTTTGGGCTACGGCTACGCTTTTCGGGGTGATTCCTATTCGGCCGTTGCCTATTCTCAAAGGCTACGCTTTTCTGCACCAAGGGCTACACTTTTGGCGTTTGGGAATAGGCTACGCTTTTCAAGTGATGCTGTCCAGGACCAAAGGCTACGCTTTTCAGCTTTCATTCTTCCAGAATAGGCTACGCTTTTCAACGCTACTGCATCACTTGTAAAGCATAGCCACATTGTATACCATAGCTACTTTTTATAAGCGTA
>NC_029789.2:82218635-82225861 GCF_000816755.2 Arachis ipaensis | reverse complement strand
GGGGGTGACTAGGTGACTGGGTGACTGGGTGTGTTGTGCGCGAAAGGGTTGGCTAAGGTGAAGGTTATGCGTGAAGGTGATGAGAATGGCGAAAGGATGAGCTTCTGGAGGAAATAGGGTTTGTTGTGCGCGAAGTGGACTGTGCGTGTGTTCTTCTGGAGGGAACTGAAAGGGAAATAAAAAATTTGCTAAGTGTTAGAATTTGCCCTACATACATTAGGCATCACTTTTAAAACGCACCCAAAACATAATAAATAAGTTACTCTTTAAAAGAGTTCTCTTTGATACGAAAAGTGAACCCATAGATATCAACCTACGGCTACGCTTTATAAGTGATTTCTATAATACCTATGGCTACACTTTTTAAATGATGCCATAATTGTGTATCTTTTTCTCTTATAAAAAGGCAACACAGAGAAAAGCGTAGCCTATTCATAAAGTAGGCTACGCTTTTCAAATGTAGCTTAAAAAAAGTGTGGCTGAATGGGTATTTTTCTTGTAGTGATTTATTCTTCCAATCTAGTTTATGAACTCTTCATGTTAGATTATAATTTCACTTATTAATGTTATTTGAGGTATTTCAATTCATGATTGCTTTCTTTAATTTATGTTATTGTTGCTTTACATCTGAAGGCATTTTTATCCCAGCAAATTTACTTTTTTTCCTCTTTTGGTCTTGGTTAAGAAAGCAGTAAGTCAGGAGTTATCTCATCTCAACATAATTGATAACTGTTATCTTTGCTAATTGAACTGAGCTTCAATAATCCCAACCATTTCTAAGGAAATAAATAGGATTCGAAGATCAAACTAATTAGTCCCTTGACTTTCCTTTACTTTAGTAAAGGTTGACTAAGTGAAATTAAGATTCAACTTTCATTGTTATTGATAAGAATAACTAAGTCTGGACTTCCAATTTCTCATACCTTGCCAAAACAAGAAGTTGGAGAAATTGCTAAGCTGTCCAGCCTGACCTCTTCGCACTCAAACGGCTATAACTTTAGCTACAGAGGTCCAAATGACGCGGTTCTAGTTGCGTTGGAAAGCTAACGTCCGGGGCTTCGATTTGATATATAATTTGCTATAGTTGCCTCAACGCCAGGTGACGCGAACGCGTGACCTGGCCAACACCCAATCCGCGCGACCGCATGGACGACGCGGCCGCGTCACCTTTCCGCAACCTGAACGTGACAGAAATCACAGGGGGCGATTTCTGGGCTGCTTTTGACCCAGTTTTCAGCCCAGAACACACTGACTAGAGGCTATAAAGTGGGGGAATGCATCCATTCATGGGAGGCTCTCATAATTCACTTTTCATGTTTTAGATGTAGTTTTAGAGAGAGAGGTTCTCTCCTCTCACTCTCTTAGGATTAGGATTTAGGACTTCTCTTAGTTTTAGGAGTGACTCTCGATCCCAGGTTCAATGTCCCTTTCTATTTACTTTCGCTTCTATTTTTATTGAGTCTAATGCTTTTATTTGTATTTGATTTATGTTGCCCAATTGGCTTATGAACTTTTTCATGTTAGATTTTGCTGCTTTGAATGTATTTTATTTGAGGTATTCCAGATATTTATGATTTTAATTTAGCTTTCTACATTGTTGGCTTTGGTTAAGAAATTAGTAACTCAGGAGTTATCTTTCCTTAGGGATTAACTAGGATTTGAAGATCAAACTAATTAGTCACTTGACCTTCCCTTGCTCTAGTAAAGGTTAACTAAGTAGAATCAAGAGTCAATTTTCATTATTGTTGATAAGGATAACTGGGCTAGGACTTCCAATTTCTCATACCTTGCCAAAAGTTTATTTTACAGTTGTTTATTTATTTTAATTGCAATTTAAATTACTTGCTCCCTATTCTCAAAACCCCAAATTTACAATCTCCATAACCAATAGAAGATCATTCTATCTTCCAATGCGACATTATTGATGAAACTGTAGCTGAAGTTCACCAAGAAGAATTAGAAGAGAAGTATATGGAGCAAGGTCCAAGTGTGGGGACACTTTCTGAAAACCATGAGAAGACTTTACCATTATTACCAGCCCCAGATGATCTAGAGCCTAGCTATGAGCAGAAATTAGAGTAAAAGCCCCTTCCTCCACACCTCAAGTATGCTTACCTTGAGGACAAGTAGAAGTTCCCAGTTATCATTGCAAGGAAACTCACTTCTCAACAAGAAGAACAACTACTCAGTGTGTTGAGAAAATATAAGAAAGCAATTGGATGGAGCTTGGCAGATATAGTTGACGTCAGCGTCTCAACCAAGCCACTCGCAAGGATTATTACCCCTTGCCATTCATTGATCAAATGATTGATCGCCTGTCAGGTAAATCTCATTATTGTTTTTTAGATGGTTATACAGGCTACTTTCAAATTCATATAGCTCCTGAAGATCACGAAAATACTACTTTTACATGTCCTTTTGGGACTTATGCTTATAAGAGAATACCCTTTGGCTTATGCAATGCATCTGCTACTTTCCGGACTGGAGTACCAGGCTACAAGATTCACTCTTGGCATATGGAACAGCGTACAAGACACCCATTGGGATGAGCCCCTTCCGCCTGGTATATAGAAAGGCTTGCCACCTCCCCGTAGAGGTGGAACACAAGGCTTTCTGGGCTGTGAAGGAGTGCAACATGAATCTTATGAAAGCTGGTGCTGAAAGAAAGCTACAACTAGCAGAACTAGAGACCCTCCGCCTAGAAGCATATGACAACTCCAGGCGTTACAAGGAGAAAATGAAGGCTGTCCATGACAAGCCCATTAAAAGGAGAGAATTCAGACCAGGGGAGTTAGTTCTTCTTTAAAACTCCAGACTGAGGCTCATGCCGGGTAAACTGAGATCAAGATGGGAAGGTCCATACAGAGTAGAAAAGGTAGATCCATATGGAGTTTTCCACCTGCGTCATCCTATTAACTCCAAATTTCTTAAGGTTAATGGACATCGCCTAAAGCTTTACCATGGTGAAAAGATGAAGAATCAAAAGGAACTAGAGATTTTCCTCTTGGAAGATCCACCAAGAGAAGCTAAATGAGCCTAACGAGCGTCCAACTTAAGGACGTAAAAGCAAAGTGCTAGGTGGGAGACAACCCACCATGGTATGATCGTTCCGTTTCAGTCTTAGTTTTATTTTTACTTTATTTTTATGATGTTAATGACTCTTCTCATCATCCCTGTATTTAGCTGCATATAGCTTGTATGTGCATTTTGCATTTTAGTTTTATTTAAAAAAAAATCACACACGCACGCGATGCGGCAGCGTCTCTGACGAGTCCGCGTCACCAGTGCGTTATGAAGACAAGAGAATTGGACAGTAAGTCACGCGAAAGCGTGGCTGGAGGTGTGCCTTAGGCACAAACATGGCCACGCATCTGCGTCACCCACGCGGCAGCGTCAATTGGAAAATAAGCCTCCCACGCGTCTGCGTCACCCACACGAATGTGTGACCTTTAAAATCGACGTAAAAGAGGTGTATGGCAGCAAGTTGCGATGGAGCTGGGCTGGAATGATGCTAAAAGCACCAACCTTGTCACGCAACCGCGTGCCCTACGTGGCCGCGTCGCCCCCCAAACATGGCCATTCACGCGAGCGCGTCACCCAGAATTTTGGCACGAAAGCATTTGAGACAGAGAGTTGCGCGAACGCGTCGCTGCCCTCGCGCCATTCGCACAAAGCAACTCACGCGACCGCGTGACCCACGCGTTTGCGTCACTTGAACACATCGCATACCACGCGACCGCGTCAGTCACGCGTTCGCGTCGCATGCGGCGCACAGAATATCCAGATTAGCCAAAATATCTTATCTTTTCTTCTCCCAAATCCTTATTTTTCTTTTCCCTTATTATCTCTTTCTTCCCCCTTAGAGACAGCCACGGCAGGTTAATCTCTAATGGGTAGTAGAATTCTACTCCAACTATCACATGCCAACCATGCAGTCTGTCTATGTCTGTCAGAAGTAAGTCCCCATAACTGAAGAGGCCATTCAACACTCTTTAGATCTTTCCCCTGCTCTAGAAGGATTGGACGCATTCCAAGAAGCCTCACTCAAGCGCCAGACATACCAATTTGGCTGGGACACCGTTCTCAGAGTTATCGCACAACCTGGCAGCAAATGGATCTACGGATACCATCGATCCCGACCAAAAGGGATATCGGCTTCAACACTTACCCTGGAGGCTCGAGTATGGGCACAAATTATGTCTCATTACGTCTTTTTGAGCACTCACGAGTCCTCCTTCACTGTAGACATGGCTGTTTTACTCTGGTGTATCCTTACAGACCAGCACCTCAATTTACCAAGACACATCTGGAATGCAATGGGACACGTACAGATAGTGGGCAACTTACCTTTTCCCGCCTTGGTTTCAGATCTCGTCTCGACAGCCGGAGTCTCCTACAGAGCTGGAGACACCAAAGCCATACTCCCACGAGATGATCAGTACGTCCCTAACGGGAAATATATCAGACCACCAGCAGGTGCTACAAGCCAGCCCATAGAATCGGCTGAAGACATTCCTCCTTCAACACCATAAGCACCTACAACAAACCAACTGCTCCATCAAATACTTGAAAGGTTGGATCGGCAGGAACACAAAGCAAAGTTAAGAGAATGCCGGACTCCACCTCATTTACCAGCACAGGGAGCCATGACGGTCCCGATAGTGGAGATGCTGCTACCAGCCCCTCTTTATTCCTGACAGATGGCACCGAGGACGGTGCGAAGCCTTAAGTGTTCATACCTTGGGTCGAACTAGGCGAGCCGCGTTGGATGAAGACAAAAACGACCGACCTCTCAAAAAGGTTGGTCATTACCGACCTCTTCCCAAAGAGCTCGGCCAAATTGTTATAAGGGCCCAAGTAGGCCCAAAGCAGAAGATCACAGCCCACCTAAAGGCGGCTTGCCAAAGATAAGGGGACACACCCACAAAAGATAAGATAAGATAACTAACTTATCTTAAGGGAGGTCACTCCACACTACTATAAATACACTGGAGCACCCAGGTATAACTCATACTCTGATTTTACACAAAAAACCTGCTCAAAGCCCATGAGGGTACATCCCACTACATACAACCTTTGGAAAGTAAACTCCGTCTAGGACGTTAAGCATAGATTACATTGTAGTCGACGTGAGCTCCGCCTACAATGCTCTAATAGGTCGGACAACGCTGAACCAGCTTGCCGCTGTGGTCTCCACTCCACACCTATGCATGAAGTTCCCAACTCCGGAAGGTATCGCTACCATAAAGGGAGACCAAAAACTCGCACGACGCTGTTATAACGAAAGTCTGAACCTTAAGGGTGACCCCAGAGGAAAGGAAACCAATACTATAGAACTCGGGGGAATTCTAGCTCGCGAGGAAGTCTGCCCTCAACCAGAAAGTGAAACCAAAGGTTCAAATTGGAGACACTTAAGACAAAACAACAAGTATATGGGCAAATCTAAGAGAAGACTTAAAGGAACTACTAATAAAGCTCTGAAAGGATAACTCCGACCTCTTTGCATGGAAGGCCGCTGACATGCCTGGTATTGATCCCAGACTATTGTGCCATAAGTTAGCCGTATACCCAGGGTCTTGGCCAGTACAGCAGAAACGTAGGAAACTCGGCCCAGAGAGGTCGCAAGCTGTAGAGGAGCAGGTACAGGCCTTGCTGGAGGCACTATTTTATGGTTTATCTTGTACTCAATTGAGTGGTTTTTATCAACTCTTTACCCACTTATTCATACTATTCGCATGTTTGCCGGGCAATAGCGTCAGCACTAGTCAAAGAAGACAAAAGTGGGCAACAACCCATTTACTTCATCAGTAAAGCTTTACAAGGGGCCGAATTAAACTATCAAAAGATAGAAAAGTTCACCAACGCCCTCATACTCACTTCTCGACGACTCCGCCCATACTTCCAAGCTCACGCCATCAGAGTACGGAATAACCAGCCCATAAAAGGTATTTTATAGAAAACAGATTTAGCTGGAAGAATCCTATAACGGGCAGTCAAGCTGTCAAAATTCGACCTCAAATATGAAGCTCGTACAGCTATCAAATCTCAGTACCTGGCCGACTTCATCGCAGAGTACACTGACACCCCGGGCACCCCCACAGAGTGGAGCCTTTATGTGGATGGTTCCTCGAACAAAACTGGGAGTGGTGCAGGTGTCATTTTAGAGAGTGATCAGGGAACCCAAATCGAGCTTTCATTAAATTTCAAGTTTCTTGCCTGAAATAATCAAGCTGAATACGAAGCCTTACTGGCTGGTTTGAAGCTGGCAAGGGAGGTAGGAGCTCATAAGCTTACCATTTTCAGCGATTTACAGGTAGTTACCTCACAAATAGAAGGGAGCTACCAGGCCAAGGATCCCACTATGAGGAAATACTTAGACAAAGACCAGAGAACAGCCCAGGCAATTCATGGGATATGAGATCCGACATATACCCAGAGAACAAAATACCCGAGCTAATGCACTTTCAAAACTAGCCAGCACCAAACTAGGAGGCAATAACAGAAGCCTCATGCAATAAACACTACAAAATCCATCAACCACAGAAGAGAAAAAGGTCCTAAACATATCAGACCAAGACTAAGGGTGGATGACTCCTATAGTCAGCTATCTCAAGTCAGAAATACTTCCCGCAGACAAAAAAGAGGCAAAAAGGATAGTACGAGAAGCACAGTACTACACCATAGTTCACGACGTCCTATATAGGAAAGGAATCTCTACACCCCTCCTAAAATGCATCCTGACCTCCGCTACAAAGGAAGTTCTCGGAGAAGTCCACAGTGGCATGTGCGGCAATCACCTTGGGGCGCGAGCTCTCTCCAAAAAGGTACTCTGAGCTGGATTCTACTGGCCGACCTTGCAAAAAGAAGAAACAGAGTTTGTCAAAACATCTCCCCCATGCCAAAAGCACGCAAACTTTCATATCGTACCACCTGAAGAACTCATTTGTATCACTTCACCCTGGCCATTCACAAAATGGAGGCTCGACCTCCTCGAACCCTCCCCCCGGGATCAAGGCAAGTCAAATTCCTCATTGTTAGAATAGACTATTTCACAAAATGGATTGAGGCAGAACCTTTAGTCACAGCCACCACCCAAAGAAGTCAGAAGTTCTTATACAGAAACATTGTCGCAAGGTTTGGGGTGCCACACTCCATTACTACAGACAATGGCACTCAATTCACTGACACGGGCTTCAGAAATCTGGTAGCTGATTTGAAAATCAAGC
>NC_029789.2:82210482-82217895 GCF_000816755.2 Arachis ipaensis | reverse complement strand
AGTATTTTATGATTTATATTGTGTTTTATGATAAACCAGTATTGTACCAAGACTGATAAACCAGTATTTTATGATTTATATTGTGTTTAATTGTGTGGTTTTATCAATTCTTTACCCACTTATTCATATGATAAGCATGTATTTACAATTCCTTCCCAAAATCACTCCATGATTGAAAACTTGCTACCTAGAGACTTTTAATTACGTATTTTAATTCTCCTTTATCCCCTTCGATGTTGTGATCCGTGTGTTAAGTGTTTCAGGCTTCATAGGGCACGAATGACTTGGAAAGTGGAGAAGAGGCTTGCATAAATGGAAGGAACACAAGAAACTAAGGAGATGACCAGTGAGCAATGACGCGAGCGCATGGCCCACGCGAACGTGCGGAAATGGAGAATTCGCAATGACGCGGACGCGTGCCTGGCGTAAACGCGTGGATTGGAGTCTGCACGAATGACGTGAATGCGTGAACCACGCGAACGCGTGGCAAGGAAAAACGCTGAATGATGCGAACGCGTCGATGATGCGTATGTGTGACCTACACGATCTGCAAAAATAACAGAATTCACTAGGGGCAATTTTGGGCCCTATTTTGACCCAGTTTTCGGCCCAGAAACACAGACTAAACCTAGGGAACATGCAGAAACTCAAGGAGGCATCCACAGACATTCAGATTCATCACATTAGGATTACTCTTAGTTTTAGATCTGAATCTAGATTAGTGTTACATTGATAGTTTATGCTTTTGTTTTTGGAATGTGGATGTTGAAGAGCCATTACCTCCGTTGAAGACATTACTTTAGTTTGTTTCTTTACTCCCTTATTTTTAATTTATTACTCATTGACTCTGTTCAGATAATTATGTTGCGTTTTGAATTTATTAATATATAGAGTTATTTTTATTTTAATTAACTTTAATTCTCTATTTTATTTTAATTAATTATGTCTTCTCATATTTTTATGATTATTACTTTCATGTAAATGGAGTAGAATTTCTACTTGACATGGGGTTGATTAAGAGGTGATACTTGAGTTGGAATCTCAAGTGCTTGGTTAAACTGGACATTGTTAGCTAACTTCATACTTACTAACACTAGACCTCCCCAAGGGAGAGGGTTAGGATCTGAGGGTAAGAGTTATTTCAATAACCATACCTTTCCTTATTTAGTAAGGAAAAATCAAGTGAGAACAACAACCTTTTTACACCACATTTGAGAAGATCCCAACAAGGATAAAAGTTCCATTTAATCATTCCCCCGGTCAAGGCCTTTTATTCAGAGTATCAATAATTATTCTTAGTTTATTTTTATTGCCTTAATTCACAACTATTTTAATTACTCATTATCAAACTCAACTTTCTGGGAATTTTCTGATTAATAAATTAGCACTCTTTTCTGCAACTCGTTGGGAGACGACCTGGGACTCATACTCCCAGTATCTTTATTTCTAAATTTGTGACAACCCTTTTTAAATTGGTGAGACAGATCTTAGCCGGTTAAGAGCTATACGTGCAATGTTGTTCTCTTAATTGAAATCTCTTAATTGGTTAACTTCTACCACGCATCAATTTTTGCCGCCGTTTCTGGGGAGTTGCAATAGTGTGCTAAATTATTAATTAGTGTATATATTTTATTTTATTTTCATATTATATTTTTATTTCTGTTACCATGAGCTATTTGTTTTTCTCATTGAATGACGCGTTCATTGCCTGATCCGAGTTTAGTCCCATTTGATCCTGAAATTGAAAGAACTCTTTCGCATATTAGACGAACTCGACGTCGGTTAGCCTCCGAAGGTGGTGAAGTGGTTATTATCAATTCACCAGTCTCATCTGAGGGCGAATCTGAACCGCCATCTGAGAGCGAGACAAACTCATTTGCTACTGATCCAGCTGTTTTATGTACAGGGAACATGGCAGCACCTAGGAGGATTACTCTCTAGGAGGCAGGAGCCCCAGATTTTACACTGCAACCATATCAAGTACATCACTCGACTGCAGCTGCAGATTTTGAACTAAAAACAGCACTGATCAACTTAATGCCCAAGTTTCATGGCTTACCTGCTCAAGAGCCTATCAAGCACCTTTGGGATTT
This sequence comes from Arachis ipaensis, assembly GCF_000816755.2. Taxonomy (NCBI): domain Eukaryota; kingdom Viridiplantae; phylum Streptophyta; class Magnoliopsida; order Fabales; family Fabaceae; genus Arachis; species Arachis ipaensis. Next base: position 82,215,802 of record NC_029789.2, on the reverse strand, counting down.
CCAGACAGCCTGTTCTACTGTTAGGCATCATGGTGCAGATGAAACTTCTCTTCTGTTAATCACCTTCCCATTTTCTCTTGAGGGAAAGGCCAGGGAATGGTATTACTCCCAACCTCAAGTGACTGTTACCAACTGGGACATGCTTAGAAGACAATTTTTGGAAAAATACTTCCCAGCTGAAGTCACAGATAGACTGAGAAAAAAGATCTCCTACATTGTTCAAGGTGAATTAGAGACTCTCTATGAATATTGGGAGTGCTTCAACAATCTCCTGGATGCATGTCCCCATCACATGATTGATAGACTAGTATTGATTTGCTACTTCACCCAAGTCATGAACCCCCATGATAAGACCACACTGGAAGGTGCTAGTAATGGTTCTCTGAAAAAGTACAAAACCGCAGATGAAGCATGGCAACTGATCAGCGACTTAGCTGAGTCCACTAGGAATCATAGACAGAGGTGCAACCCCAAAGCTGTTGCAGAGGTTTCCTCTAGCAAGAAAACTACTCTTCTGATACAGAGTATATGTGAAATGACCAACTTACTTAAACAAATGCAGTTGAACTAACAACAAGCACAACAAGCTTAGCCTCTCCCACCCCAGCAAAGCCAACAGTTAGTCCCACAAAGAGTATGCAGGATCTGTACTGATTATAGTCATTATACTAATGAATGCCCGCAACTCCAGGAAGACAACACTGTGGCAGCCACTCACAACTTCTATGACCGCCCGAATCAAGGATACAATCAACAAGGCGGCAACTACAACCAAGGTGGCAACAATAACCATGGATGGCAAGACAACTCCAACCAAGGCTGGAGAGATAATTCTAACCATGGATGGAGGGATAACTTTAATAGAGGAGGAAGAGACAATAATAAAAACCAGAGGTGGAATAACAACAACAACAATAGACAGCAGAATCAGAATCAACCTTACAGAGCACCCCACCTAAGACAATCACAAGGACCCCAGCAACCTCAACAATAAGTTTCTCAAACTTCTTATTCTAATTCCTCATCAAATGACGAGATGCTCCGTTCTCTTGCGCAAGGACAACAAGACTTGCAGGTGCAGCTGAACTCTGGTCTGAATGGCTTGATTGCCACTTTACAAGCTCTTATCTCCCGGATGGATTCTTCACTTAATTCCACACATCAACCTTCAAGCTCTAGTGGAATTCCTTCTCAACCACTGCCTAATCCCAAAGATGGCATCAACGCCATCACTTTAAGGTCAGGAACTACATTACAGGAGAGGAACCATGAGGAGCCAAACCCACCAGAAAATGTGGCAGCAGAGGATGTGGTGGAAGTGGAAGATGCTGAAGAGGAAGAGGACGTACAAGACATAGTTGAAGAAGAAGAAGTTCAACCACAGAATGAAGCCCCAAGGGATGCTGAAGCTACAAATCGCGCCCCTCCTATCCCATTTCCACAGCTTGCAAGGAAGCCCAGAAAGCAGATGGAACTTGATCCCAAAATGGTAGAAATATTCAAAAAGGTCGAGGTAACTGTTCCCCTTTTTGATGTTATTCAACAGGTACCTAAATACGCAAAGTTTCTAAAGGATTTGTGCATACATAAAGATAAAATTAATGAATTGGAAACTATTCCTTTAGGTAGTTCTATATCTGCTTTAATGGGGGAATACCTGAAAAATGTAGTGATCCAGGTCCATGTATGGTTAGCTGTACCATTGATTTTTATATCCTGGAAATGCCCCCTAATGACTGATAAACCCATATTTTATGATATATTTTGTGCTTAGTTTGAGTGATTTATTCAATCCTTCACCCACTTATTCATATTAATTGCATGGTTTTTCTTCTCCTTCCTTATTATGTGATATATGTGAAAAGCATGTTTTCTATGCTTTAAAATTAATTATTTTAATTACCTTTCTTTCCATTCGATGCCGTGATTAGTGTGTTGAGTAGTTTCAGATCTTCTAAGGCAGGAATGACTTAAAGGATGGAAAGAAAACATATAAAAATGGAAGGAAAATGCAAAACGGAGTTCTGAAGAAACTGGCATCCACGCGATCGCATGGATGACGCGATCGCGTGCCAAGCGCGAATCAACAGCGACGCGGCCGCATGACTAACGCGACCGCGCACCTTAAGCAGAACGAATATGACGCGGTAGCATGACTGATGAGCGGATAATTTATACGCTTTTTGACATTGTTTTTAGTATGTTTTTAGTAGGATCTAGTTACTTTTAGGGATGTTTTTAAATAGATTTTGTATTAAATTCACATTTCTGGACTTTACTATGAGTTTGTGTGTTTTTCTATGATTTCAAGTATTTTCTGGCTGAAATTGAGGGACTTGAGCAGAAATCAGATTCAGAGGTTGAAAAAGGACTGCTGATGCTGTTGGATTCTGACCTCCCTGCACTAAAAGTGGATTTTCTGGAGCTACAGAACTCGAAATGGCGCGCTTCCAATTGCGTTGGAAAGTAGACATCCAGGGCTTTCCAGCAATATATAATAGTTCATACTTTGGCCAAGAATTAACGACGTAAACTGGCGTTCAACGCCAGCTTTCTACCCAAATCTGGCGTCCAGCGCCAGAAAAGGATCCAAAACCAGAGTTGAACGCCCAAACTGGCACAAAAACTGGCGTTCAACTCCACAAATGGCCTCTGCACGTGCAAACACTTAAGCTCAGCCCAAACACACACCAAGTGGGCCCCGGAAGTGGATTTATACATCAAATACTTACTCATGTAAACCCTAGTAGCTAGTTTATTATAAATAGGACCTCTTACTATTGTATGAGGCATCTTTGGATTACCTGATGATCCTTTGATCACGCTTTAGGGAGCTGGCCATCTCGGCCATGCCTGGACCTTCACTTATGTATTTTCATACGGTAGAGTTTCTACACTCCATAGATTAAGGTGTGGAGCTCTGCTGTTCCTCAAAGATTAATGGAAGGAATACAATAAGTTGGAGAAATTGCTAAGCTATCCAGCCTGACCTCTTCGCACTCAAACGGCTATAACTTTAGCTACAGAGGTCCAAATGACGCGGTTTCAGTTGCGTTGGAAAGCTAACGTCCGGGGCTTCGATTTGATATATAATTTGCCATTGTTGCCTCGACGCCAGGTGACGCGAACGCGTGGGTCACGCGGACGCGTGACCTAGCCAACACCCAATCCGCGCGGCCGCATGTTTTTATGAAAGGGGTTTGTTACTTGTGACAACCAAAATGTTTGTACGAAGGGATTTCTGTCGGTTTAGAGACTATATCTACAACGCCACTGTTTTTATGAACTTCTTTACTGGCAAAAATCCTGACGTCAAAATGGTGCCGTTGCCGGGGAATTGCAAACGTGTGCCTTATTATTGGTTATTGTAAATATTTAAAAAAAAAATTCTTTTGCTTGTTTATTTATTTTTGTTTTTAATTTTTATTAATTACTATGAATTCTCACCCCTTTGGTTTCAAGTTTGGTTCCAATGTTGTTGTAAGGAATGGAAACTATAATCAAAATAGGCATCAAAGTTGGAACAATCAAAGATGGGAGGAGCCACAAGGGTTTGATCAACCCTCATGGCAACAACCACCTCCAATGGACTATCAACAACCACCACCATATGCCTATGAACCCTTCCCTCAACATAACTTTGGACCACCACACTCACAAGCCCCTTTCCGCCATTCACCTCCATATAACCCCAACCCTTAACCACCATACCAACTACCTTATAAGCCATATGAACCATATATAGAACCACCTCAATTCCAACCCAATTACTCACAAGAACCACCACTTCTGTAACGACCCAACTTCCAATACGTCATGATCGTACCAAAAGTAAGGCGTTACTGACCTGTTTTCCTTATTAACTATTTACTATTAAGACTTTAGTTCGATATCGCGATTCAATTTTAGTAAAAATACCAGAAAATTTTTTGTTTTTATTAATTAAAATCATATAGCAAACATCACCAAGTAATAATAATCACATAATTATTAATAATAGTAATATTATACAAAAGAATTTAAATAAAATTCAGGTACAACTCCTATCCCTCTGCATAAAATAAAAATCTTAAGCAGTATGGGCGAGGGAATTCTATGAAAGAATCTCAAGTCATAAACTTAACTCGTAAATAAATTCTAGAATTGCCCGCAGCTTCAAACTGAGTCTTCGAACCTGTGTCACTAAAAGGGTGGAAGATTTTGGGGTGAGAACAAACCACACGTTCTCAGTAGGGAATGGGAATGCCGTAAAAGTAATGAAATAGAATGCAAATAATTAACATATCCTTGGAAACTATATCTTTATCAGAACTTTTTTTGAAAAATGCTCTTGGTTTTACTTTAGCTAATTAATTACGCCTTTCAAAATCGCTAAACTCAACAAATTTTAAATATAAAACTAGTCACATTAACCATCTTTCAACCACATAATTAATTATCAATCAAAAGTCGATTCTTAATCACTTTAACACTTTCACTAACTAATAGTACAAACAAGAGATTCAGTTCAACATACCAGTAAATCACAATAACACAACCACAGATAAGCAAAACAAGCAAACACAACCAAATGCAAATGCACAAACAATATGATGCATGTCTGACGTGTCGGTGCAGCCCGACATTACCTAGGAACAAGTCCAAGATATGGCTTCCCTTTGTGTCCTTAGTGCATATATGTCGGTGGTAAGAATGGTAAGAATTCGTGACTACCGGCAGTCGGCGCAAAGCCCAACCCCATAATATACGCACAAGGGGAAATAGTGATCCTCAGTTCGTGGGCATCCCCGAGATCAATTCACAAACAAACCAGAGATCTTCAATTCGTGGGTTATACCCGAGATCAATACACAATAACATAGCGATCTTCAGTTCGTGGGTTATACCCGAGATCAATACACAGCAAACATTGATCTTCAATTCATGGGCTATACCCGAGATCAACATACAACAATTCATGGGTTATTCCCGTAATCAATGATTATCAGTCCATGGGTTTTTCCCGCATATAAAACAAATAACAATCTATAGGTTTTCCCCAAGATCAATGATCATTCAGTTCGTGGGTACTTCCCGAATTTTACCAATTATCAATTCATGGATTTTCCCCGTAGTTAAACAACTAACAGTTCATGGGGCTTTTTCTGCCTTTTATCACTTTTCATTATCCTTTCTAAAATGCTACAATCCACATATCAATTCATCATTCTCTTTTTCCCTTTGAGTTCTTAACATCTTTCTCTAAACCTTTCTTAACTTTCTCAGGCAATTATCCATAAAAATCTTAACCATCAAACCAGTCATAATCTCTACTTTAGTA
>NC_029789.2:82185423-82206261 GCF_000816755.2 Arachis ipaensis | reverse complement strand
CCCAGAGATCTTCAGTTCGTGGGTTATACCCGAGATCAATACACAATAACATAGCGATCTTCAGTTCGTGGGTTATACCCGAGATCAATACACAACAAACATTGATCTTCAGTTCATGGGCTATACCCGAGATCAATATACAACAATTCATGGGTTATTCCCTTAATCAATGATTATTAGTCCGTGGGTTTTTCCCGCATATAAACAAATAACAATCTATAGGTTTTCCCCGAGATCAATGATCATTCATTTCGTGGGTACTTCCCGAATTTTACCAATTATCAATTCATGGATTTTCCCCGTAGTTAAACAACTAACAGTTCGTGGGGTTTTCCCGTATTTTATCACTTTTCATTTTCCTTTCTAAATCTCAACAATCCATATATCAGTTCCCCATTCTCTTTTTCCTTTGAATCCTTAACATATTTTCTTAAACCTTTCTTATCTTTCTCAAGCATTCGTTCGCAAAAATCTCAATCATCAATTCAGTTCATAATCTCTGCTTTAGCAACCTTGAGTCAAGCCAACTTTAAAACTATTTTTCAGTTTAGTCCTCTATCAAAAGACTCAAGAAAATCATTTATTTTAATTTCATTAAACACCTTTCAAAAAATAACCTCTCATTAGAAGTAATCAAATAAAACTTAAATAATCATTTTTCAAATCCAAATCTTCTAAAATAACTTCTCAATTAAAACCTCAAATTTTATAAAATTTCGGCAGCACCTCCCCTAAAACTTGGACTTAGCCACCCTTACGGGTTCCCTCTTTCTCAACAAGTCTCCCCCTTTCCTCAACAACTACCAAATAAGAGGTTCTCAAATTAGTCAGAAAATTCACAATTTACAATAGCCAACAGTTTGGTCATAACCCACAATTCCCACATAACCCATCAATTCAACTTTCACCTCATCAATTCGTAACTAACTTTCACTTATCATAGGATTCTTTCAAAATTAAACTCAATAAACTAGTATTCCAAGAAACTTGGTGTTGAGGTAATTTGGTCACAATAAAAACTTGTACCATCTCTCTTAAAAATTCACCCAATGCCTTTCAAAATTCACGACCTCAAACAAGACTCTTTTATCTTTTTATTGAATCAAATTCCAGATTAATACCATGTCATATGAAAAAGTTATGAAGTGAGAAACACAGCCATGCCTTTTAGAATTCGGTTTCCAAAATCCAGTGAGTTATCCATACTCTTTTCAACATATCTACTTGGTTAAATAGGATATTGACATGAAATTTAAAATGAAGATTGTGGACACAGGAAGCTTGAAACTTCCGTTGGTTTCAGCTCAAATACTTACCAGAATTGAAAGTTAAGTGAGTTGGAAGTTGGTGCTTCTGCAGTAAAGAAACAGAATTTTCTGCAGAAACCATCAATCTTCAAAAATTCATTTCTCCCAAAATACTCATCAATAAATTCTAAATTTTTTATGAGATGCTCAAAACACAGTAAAGTTTCATGAAAAAATAGTTTCATTCAAGTATATGACCTGGGATGCTCCCAGAAATTGATTCTTTCTACTGTCATGTATGCAGAAATTCTGCCTTAAGCATTTTCAACAACCTTACTTATCAAAAACCACATTTGAACTTATACCCTTCCAAAATCACACGTTTAACCTCTTTCCAGTTATTCAAAATTGTCTTCATTGCCAACACAGCCCAAGAACCCAGAATCAATAATTCACACGATGTTAAGTACTTAAGCATCATCAAACCTTTTCTTTTCTACACTATGCCAAGTATAATTTTCCATATACACTCATCATCATTCAAACACACAATAACTCATCAATTCACACCAGCAAGCTCAGCAACAAAAGTAACACCGCGACACACCCAGTATTCCAAATCCACAGCAGCAGCGGTAGTTTTGGCATCTCTAATCGACAACAGCGGCATTGTGTCAGACTTTGGCACCCGTTCTGTTCCTATGGCAGCCATAGTGGTGGTCCTGGGCAGCTCCGGTGGCAGTGGAAAGCCTTAGTGTCAGCCAAAGAGCAATGGTAACGGCTCAGAGTGGATCTAGAGCAAGGACAGAGCAACAAAACTAACAGTTCCAGCAGTGGCGGTGGCTTCTTCTCAGATTCCAGAAACTAGAAGCAGAGGTAGAACTGGCGAGCCTTCTTCCTCTAGCAGCGGCTTGGTGAGACGCAGCAGCAGTAGGGTGCGACAACGGCGGCGCTGCAGCTCAGTAACGGCGACGCGGTGGCAGCTCGCAAGGATGGCGACGGCAACCCGCAGCGCTGACGGCGACAAGGCTGGTCGCGGGCTTCTCTTCGTGCATCTCTCTCTCTTCGCGATTATGTTTCCTCGACGGAGGCTTGTGGATGGATCGGCAGTAACGCAAGCTTGTGGCTCCGTGGACGGGACGGCGCTGTGAAGCAGCTCGACGGCGAGCTCCAGGGTGGCGACAGCGACGGCAGACAACATCTCTTCTCTCTCGGACGCAGGCTCTCTCCTTTCTACCCTTCACACTTGACGGCAACTGCTTAGTGGAGGCAACGGCGCAGGCAAGACGTGGCGGTGGCGGTGACGGTGGTACCAGGCCGGCGACACACTTCTTCCCTTCCGCCGGCGCTATCTCTTCCTCCGGTCTCCTCTCTGCGCGTGTGTGTTTGTTGCGTTGAGGGAGGGTAAGGCTGCGGCTATGTGGTGTAGAGGAGGGGGTTAGGGTCTCTGATGGGGAATTTAGGGTTAGGGTTTCCAATTTGGGAAATTAGGGTTTCTGAGGTTGATTTGGAAATTAGTGTTAGAAATTAGGGATTTTATAAAAAAATATGGATAGATATGAATAGAAATTTTGATAAAATTGGAGGGTAGGATAATTTTAAAATCAAATATACTCTCTTAAAAATATTTAGGAACATTCAATATTCACCATCTCCATATCCATCAATCCAAGAGCACTATGATCCTATTTATGAAAGCCGAGTGCATCAAGAGACAAAGGATCGTCTCAAGGAAACAATGGATCGATGTCAGGCAACCATTCATCAATTGGGGCAAGCAATAATGAGTCAATTAGCTTCCCGACGTTCGGACACTCAAGGAACCCCCATGGCTTCATGTGGACAATCTAATGAAGAACGTAGTATGAAGGAGATACTAGAAACTCCAGTGAACAGTACGGAGCATGACTTTGTACTGGAACAAGTAGAGGAAGCCGGGATTATTGAAGAAGAAGAATTGGTTGAAGACTTAGGAGATGCTGAACCTCCATGGGAAAGTCAAAACATAGAGCCTCCTTCCAAGACGGTTGCAATTGATGTTGAGGAACGTGTACAACCTCCAAGGCATATCACAGTTGAAGACTTGGAAGAGGTCGATCAAGTGATGGAGATTCAAGAAGAAGAAGCACAACTTCCCATGCCCTTGGAAAGCAATGAAGAGGAGATTGAATTGGAAGAGAGCTGCCAAGAGGAAGAGGTTGAAATTGAAGAAGCTTGCAAAGAGGTGGTAGTTATCAGAAAAGAGCACAAGGGAGTGGAGCTTGCAATTCCATTAAAGATGCCTCCCCCTAAGTTGCCATCATCCTTCACAACATTCAAGTGGGTAAAATTCATATCCCTTAGCTTTCTAACCCCACTTGAATATGGGCTATTGGAGACGGATGGTCAACTTAGAGCTCTTTATGATATTAAGAGTAAGAGGAAGATGGCCAGTGGTAAGAATTGTCCTTCAAGGTTCATCATGGTAGGAAGCTTTAAGTTCAAACGCAAAGGTTGGTATAAAGCTCAACTTAATGGGTCTAGGAAGCTGTTCGGTCGCTGCAGCGAGAATTCAGATCACCTTTCACCCGGCTGGAAAAATGCAGATCGAGACAAAAACGGGTGTAAAAGTAAAGTTTGGAATCCTGGAACCTGTTCTGGCATTTGTCACCCTAGGAGCCTAAGAATCTGTTTGAAGCTTCTTAAGGGCTTTACATGCTTAGTTTGGGACCCCGGAGGCTACTGGAAATACAAACATTGGTGGGGATTCCTGGATCAGTACAAGCACAAGCCACCATAGCAGGAATCTCATCAAATGTCCAACTTAAGGACTATAACTAAAAGTGCTAGGTGGGAGACAACCCACCATGGTATGATTGTTCTTTTTCAATTTTATTTCATGTTGTTTATTTTATTTTCATTGAACCTGGAATCATGCATAGCATTCACATTAAGCACTGCATTTGCATCTGCATATTTCATTAAAAAATAAAAAAAAATGGAAAAACACGCACGCGACGCGGCAGCGTCACGGACGCGTCCGCGTCACCAATGCAATGGGAAGAAAAGAAAACGAACAAAAAGTCACGCGAGAGCGTGGCTGGAGGCGTGCCAATGGCACAAATCGTCCCACGCGACCGCATTGCTGATGCGACCGTGTCATATGGGAATAATGGCCTCCCACGCGACCGCGTGCCCCACGTGACCGCGTGCCCCACGCGGCCGCGTGACTAAGATTTCGACGTCAAAGTGGTGCACACCCGAAAGTTGTGCGAGAGTGGTGTTGGATTGGTGTTGAACGAATAATCCTTCCCACGCGGCCGCGTGACCCACGCGACCGCGTCATATTCCTTTAAAGCCCACTCACGCGATCGCATGCCCCATGCGATCGCGTCACTTAAAATTTGGCACTAATAAGATTTTGAACAGAGAGTTGTGCGAGCGCGAGGCTGCACTCGCGCCACTAGCACAAATCGAGTCACGCAATCGCATGACCCACGTGTCCGCGTCGCTTGACCTTATTGCGCACCACGCGGCCGTGTCATCCACGCGACTGCATCGCCAGCGTCGCACACGTTAACCTAATATGCCAAAATATTTTATCTTCCCCAATCCTAATTTTTCCTCCCTCCTTTCTTACTTACTTCTTCTTCCCTTCCTTCCTTCTCATTCTTCTTATCTTTTATTTTCTTTTGCTTACTTGCATACTTTCATTCATTGCATTATTTTCATTAGTGTTGGAATTTTATTTGGGTCATTGTGGATTGTTGCATAATTATTTGACAATTATATATTACTTTTTAAAGGATGCTTGCATGTTCAATTTAATACTTTCAAATAGCTTATTTACTATGCATGCTATGTGTTTGTGAAAAAGCCCATATGGCATTATGCACTTCTCTATTTTACTTTATACTATTCAATGCTTGCTTTTCATAAACTCCCTTTACTATTGTATTAATTGAAATTAATTGTCAATACAAACATGATGGTTTGTTACGAGTAATGCTTGATCTATGCTACTCATGCCCTTTGCCGGCATGCTAATAAACACCTTGCGTTCACTTGTCCTTATATGCACTAGCTATTTTCCATTGATGGCTTTTCACATGTACTCGCGAGCATGTGTTAATGTCAGTTATATCTTAATGTGCATCCATCACACCTTTTCCGTTCTCTTCCTTGCTATATCTATCTCTTTGAATTTAATTTACTTTCTCTTCCCTTTTTCAGGATGGCCACCAAGAAAGGAAAAGAGAAAGCCATTCCCAAATCAACAGCAAGGAAAGGAACAAAAAGAGCCCCAGCTGAGGAACCACAACCCCCATCCACTTGCACATCTGAGCATGCACCGAGGACGGTGCAATCTTTAAGTGTGGGGAGGTCGATACCGATCTCCATGGGTTAGTTATTTCCTATTTCAACACCAATGTTAATTTGTTCATTGTTGCATTTGCATATTTGATTGCATGTTTATTTGATTCTGTGCATTTAGTTACTACTTGGTTAAAGAAATAAAATTCTTTTTAGGACCCTATTTTTGAAAAATTTCACTAATTTAAAATGAAAATTTTTGTGTTAAACTTGTTTGAAGTTGTATTTGGAACATGGTTTTTGAGCCAAAGAACACATAACCTATGAGACTTTGAGCTTATTTACTTGGTTACATTATTCAACCATAAATTTTTATTCTTATGTGTTTCCTTCCCTATGATTGTAATCTATATTTTGTTCCAATCTATATGTCCATTATTTAGTGTATTTACATGCTTGCATATGATTGAGGCCATTGTTTGATTCTAGCTCACTTATCCCAAATTAGCCTACCTTTTACATCACCCTTGTTAGCCCCCTTGAGCTTCTAAATCCCTCCTTATTTTAATAACCACATTACTAGCCTTAAGCTGAAAAATAAAATAAAAATCCCAAGTTGAATCCTTGGTTAGCCTAAGATAGAAATTATGTATTGTTTAAGTGTGGGGAACCTTATGGGAACATGGATGATAAAAACAAAGGTAGAAAATTAAAAAGAATAAAGATATTTCAAAATAAAAGTTTTGGGAAGCATGCTCAGGTAAAATCAAAATAATCAAATTACCATGTGCATTGAAAAAAAAATATTAAGTAATTAAATAAGGGGATACAAAAGAAAAAAAATATATATATGCTGTCTAGCCTGACCTCTTCGCACTCAAACGGCTATAAATTTAGCTACAGAGGTCCAAATGATGCGGTTCCAGTTGCGTTGGAAAGCTAACGTCCGGGGCTTCGATTTGATATATAATTTGCCATAATTGTACTGACGTCAGGCGACGCAAACGCGTGGGTCACGCGGACGCGTGACCTGGCCAACACCCAATCCGCGCGACCGCATGGACGACGCGGCCGCGTCACCTTTCTGCGACCTGAACGTGACAGAAATCACAGGGGGCGATTTTTGGGCTGCTTTTGACCCAGTTTTCAGCCCAGACCACACAGTTTAGAGGCTATAAAGTGGGGGAATGCATCCATTCATGGGAGGCTCTCATAATTCACTTTTCATGTTTTAGATGTAGTTTTAGAGAGAGAGGTTCTCTCCTCTCACTCTCTTAGGATTAGGATTTAGGACTTCTCTTAGTTTTAGGAGTGACTCTCGATCCCAGGTTCAATGTCCCTTTCTATTTACTTTTGCTTCTATTTTTATTGACTCTAATGCTTTTATTTGTATTTGATTTATGTTGCCCAATTGGCTTATGAACTTTTCCATGTTAGATTTTACTGCTTTGAATGTATTTTATTTGAGGTATTCCAGATATTTATGATTTTAATTTAGCTTTCTACATTGTTGGCTTTGGTTAAGAAATTAGTAACTCAAGAGTTATCTTTCCTTAGGGATTAACTAGGATTTGAAGATCAAACTAATTAGTCACTTGACCTTCCCTTGCTCTAGTAATGGTTAACTAAGTGGAATCAAGAGTCAATTTTCATTATTGTTGATAAGGATAACTGGGCTAGGACTTCCAATTTCTCATACCTTGCCAAAAGTTTATTTTACAGTTGTTTATTTATTTTAATTGCAATTTAAATTACTTGCTCCCTATTCTCAAAACCCCAAATTTACAATCTCCATAACCAATAATAAGAACATACTTCCCTGCAATTCCTTGAGAAGACGACCCGAGGTTTAAATACTCGGTTATCAATTTTAAAGGGGTTTGTTACTTGTGACAACCAAAACGTTTGTACAAAGGGATTTCTGTCGGTTTAGAGACTATATCGACAACGCGACTGTTTTTATGAACTTCTTTACTGGCAAAAATCCTGACGTCAGCGTCTCAACCAAGCCACTCGCAAGGATTATTACCCCTTGCCATTCATTGATCAAATGATTGATCGCCTGTCAGGTAAATCTCATTATTGTTTTTTAGATGGTTATACAAGCTACTTTCAAATTCATATAGCTCCTGAAGATCACAAAAATACTACTTTTACATGTCCTTTTGGGACTTATGCTTATAAGAGAATACCCTTTGGCTTGTGCAATGCATCTGCTACTTTCCAAAGATGCATGATGAGTCTTTTCTCTTATCTGATTGAGAACTGTATGGAGATTTTTATGGATGATTTCAGCATATATGGTGCTTCATTTAGCCTTTGCTTGGATAGTTTATCTAGAGTGTTAGATAGATGTGTTAATACAAACCTTGTATTAAATTTTGAAAAATGTCACTTTATGGTCAAACAAGGAATTGTACTAGGACATGTTGTGTCTAATACTGGCATTTCTGTAGATCCAGCAAAGGTAGATATTATTTCTAGTTTACCTTACCCCTCCTCCGTGAGGGAAGTCCGTTCGTTCCTTGGCCACGCAGGTTTTTACAGGAGATTTATTAAGGACTTCAGTAAGGTAGCACTGCCTTTATCCAGACTACTGTAGAAAGATATTGAGCTCGAGTTCAGTGAAAGTTGTATGCAAGCGTTTGATAAGATGAAGACCGCCCTGACTCAAGCTCCAATTGTGAGAGGACCTGACTGGAGCCAGCCATTTGAAATCATGTGTGATGCTTCCAACCATGCAGTAGGAGCAGTGCTGGCTCAGCGCAAAGGTAAGGACCCTTTTGTAATTGCTTATGCATCTAAGACTTTAGATGTTGCTCAGTCTAATTATACTACTACTGAAAAAGAGCTTCTAGCTATTGTTTTTGCTCTGGATAAATTCTGAGCCTATTTACTTGGTACTAAGGTAGTATTGTACTCAGACTATGCAGCTCTAAAATATTTATTAGCTAAAAAGGAGTCCAAACCAAGGCTAATACGTTGGATACTGCTGCTGCAAGAATTTGATTTAGAAATTAAGGATAGGAGTGGTAACCAGAATCTAGTGGCAGACCACTTGAGTCACCTTGAGCACATTGAGGGTGACTCCACTCCTATAAATAATAATTTCCCATTTGATAACTTACAAGCATTATCTGAAGTAGTTCCTTGGTATGCACCTGTAGCTAATTATCTAGTTAGCCACACTTTCCCACGCATCTGCGTCACCCACGCGGCCGCGTCAATTGGAAAATAAGCCTCCCACGCGTCCGCGTCACCCACGCGAATGTGTGACCTTTAAAATCGACGTAAAAGAGGTGTATGGCAGCAAGTTGCGATGGAGCTGGGCTGGAATGATGCTAAAAGCACCAACCTTGTCACGCAACCGCGTGCCCTACGTGGCCGCGTCGCCCCCCAAACATGGCCATTCACGCGATCACGTCAATCACGCGAGCGCGTCACCCAGAATTTTGGCACGAAAGCATTTGAGACAGAGAGTTGTGCGAATGCGTCGCTGCCCTCGCGCCATTTGCCCAAAGCAACTCACGCGACCGCGTGACCCACGCGTTTGCGTCACTTGAACACATCGCATACCACGCGACCGCGTCAGTCACGCGTTCGCGTCGCATGCGGCGCCCAGAATATCCAGATTAGCCAAAATATCTTATCTTTTCTTCTCCCAAATCCTTATTTTTCTTTTCCCTTATTATCTCTTTCTTCCCCCTTCCCCCTTCTCTAACCATTCTCACTTTTTACCTTCTTCTTCCTCATTTTTCACACCCATCATCAAGGTTCTTTTCTTTCTCTCTTTACTTTTTACTTTCCCTTATCAATTTTATTATGTTTTAAATCTTTCTTTTCACCGTCATTATTTTTCCTTATTCTCTTCCTTTTTATTCCTTTTTATTGGTGTTGAAAATTTATTTCAGTCTTTATTTTCCATATTGTGCTTGTGGATTATCATGGATTTGTTTGACAATTATATATTACTTTTTATAAGGGTTGCTTGCATGTTTCAATTTCCTACTCTCAATAATATTTTCATTATGCATGCCAAGTGTTTGTGAAAATGCCCGTATGGCATTGCACATTACTTTACTTTATTCTATTCCACTACTTTAATGCCTACTTTTCATAAAAGCCCATTTATATTTTATTGATTAAAATATAATTGTCAATACAAACAGATTGTTAGTTTGAATGATGTGGTAATCTAACTTGGACATTGAATGCTTGATCTATGCTACTCATGCCCTTGGCGGCATGCCAATAAACATCTTGCATTTAATTGCCATCACATGCATTTACTATCTTACCTTTGATGAACTTTTCACATGTAGTCTAGACCATGTGTTAACGACATACTTATTTATTGTGCATGGATTACCACCCATATTGTTCGCTCCCTTGCTCGAACCCTTCACTTTACACATTACTTCCTTTTTCCTTTTTTTAGGATGGCCACCAAGAAAGGAAAAGAGAAAGCTATTTCCAAACCACCAGCAAGGAGAGGAACAAAAAGAGCATTAGTGGTTGAGCCATCTTCAACAGCAGTAAAGCCCTCAACAAAAAGAATCAAGAGGATCATCAAGGTCGATGGAAAAGGCAAAGCCTTTCCAACAAAGGACACTGCGCGGTTTCCTAACCGCTACTGTGAGCAGATGTTCCCCATCCTGGCAGAGAGGAATTATAACAATGAATACCTTCTTATCCTCCCAACCCACATTGCTGAATTTATTGAGCCCCGCATTGAGCGAAGACAATGGAGATTCCTACGGAGACAGCCACGGCAGGTTAATCTCTAATGGGTAGTAGAATTCTACTCCAACTATCACATGCCAACCATGCAGTCTGTCTATGTCTGTCAGAAGTAAGTCCCCATAACTGAAGAGGCCATTCAACACTCTTTAGATCTTTCCCCTGCTCGAGAAGGATTGGACGCATTCCAAGAAGCCTCACTCAAGCGCCAGAGATACCAATTTGGCTGGGACACCGTTCTCAGAGTTATCGCACAACCTGGCAGCAAATGGATCTACGGATACCATCGATCCCGACCAAAAGGGATATCGGCTTCAACACTTACCCTGGAGGCTCGAGTATGGGCACAAATTATGTCTCATTACGTCTTTTTGAGCACTCACGAGTCCTCCTTCACTGCAGACATGACTGTTTTACTCTGGTGTATCCTTACAGACCAGCACCTCAATTTACCAAGACACATCCGGAATGCAATGGGACACGTACAGATAGTGGGCAACTTACCTTTTCCCGCCTTGGTTTCAGATCTCGTCTCGACAGCCGGAGTCTCCTACAGAGCTGGAGACACCAAAGCCATACTCCCACGAGATGATCAGTACGTCCCTAACGGGAAATATATCAGACCACCAGCAGGCGCTACAAGCCAGCCCATAGAATCGGCTGAAGACATTCCTCCTTCAACACCATAAGCACCTACAACAAACCAACTGCTCCATCAAATACTTGAAAGGTTGGATCGGCAGGAACACAAAGCAAAGTTAAGAAAATGCCGGACTCCACCTCATTTACCAGCACAGGGAGCCATGACGGTCCCGATAGTGGAGATGCTGCTACCAGCCCCTCTTTATTCCTGACAGATGGCACCGAGGACGGTGCGAAGCCTTAAGTGTTCATACCTTGG
This sequence comes from Arachis ipaensis, assembly GCF_000816755.2. Lineage (NCBI taxonomy): Eukaryota > Viridiplantae > Streptophyta > Magnoliopsida > Fabales > Fabaceae > Arachis > Arachis ipaensis. The sequence continues at coordinate 82,195,080 of NC_029789.2, read as the reverse complement.
GTCGAGCTAGGAGAGCCGCGTTGGATGAAGACAAAAACGACCGACCTCTCAAAAAGGTTGGTCATTACCGACCTCTTCCCAAAGAGCTCGGCCAAATTGTTATAAGGGCCCAAGTAGGCCCAAAGCAGAAGATCACAGCCCACCTAAAGACGGCTTGCCAAAGATAAGGGGACTCACCCACAAAAGATAAGATAAGATAACTAACTTATCTTAAGGGAGGTCACTCCACACTACTATAAATACACTGGAGCACCCAGGTATAACTCATACTCTGATTTTACACAAAAAACCTGCTCAAAGCCCATGAGGGTACATCCCACTACATACAACCTTTGGAAAGTAAACTCCGTCTAGGACGTTAAGCATAGATTACATTGTAGTCGACGTGAGCTCCGCCTACAATGCTCTAATAGGTCGGACAACGCTGAACCAGCTTGCCGCTGTGGTCTCCACTCCACACCTATGCATGAAGTTCCCAACTTTGGAAGGGATCGCTACCATAAAGGGAGACCAAAAACTCGCACGACGCTGTTATAACGAAAGTCTGAACCTTAAGGGTGACCCCAGAGGAAAGGAAACCAATACTATAGAACTCGGGGGAATTCTAGCTCCCGAGGAAGTCTGCCCTCAACTAGAAAGTGAAACCAAAGAGGTTCAAATTGGAGACACTTAAGACAAAACAACAAGTATATGGGCAAATCTAAGAGAAGACTTAAAGGAACTACTAATAAAGCTCTGAAAGGATAACTCCGACCTCTTTGCATGGAAGGCCGCTGACATGCCTGGTATTGATCCCGGACTAATGTGCCATAAGTTAGCCGTTTACCCAGGGTCTCGGCCAGTACAGCAGAAACGTAGGAAACTCGGCCCAGAGAGGTCGCAAGCTGTAGAGGAGCAGGTACAGGCCTTGCTGGAGGCATGATTCATAAGGGAGGTAAAATATCCATTGTGGCTGGCCAATGTGGTATTGGTCAAAAAGTCAAATGGGAAATGGTGAATGTGCACTGATTACACCGACCTCAACAAAGCCTACCCAAAGGATCCTTACCCACTCCCGAACATAGACACACTAGTTGACACTTCGTCAGGCTATCAGTACCTCTCCTTCATGGATGCTTACTCGGGATACAATCAAATCCTAATGTATAATGTATCACAGGAGAAAACATCATTCTTAACCCCAAAAGTAAACTACTGCTACATAGTCATGCCCTTTAGACTCAAGAATGTAGGAGCTAGGAGCTACAGACTGATGAACAAAGTCTTTGCTAATCACATTGGGAAACCAATGGAAGTTTATGTCGATGACATGTTGGTAAAGACACAAAGGGAGGAAACATTGCTATCCGACCTTACTAAAGTGTTCAATACCATAAGAAAGCATGGGATGAGACTTAATCCCGTAAAATTCACTTTTACGGTAGAAGTTGGCAAATTCTTGGGCTTCATGCTCACCCACAGAGGAATCAAAGCAAACCCAAATAAGTGCCAGGGCATACTTCGCATGAAAAGTCCGACCTGTGTCAATGAAGTCCAGCAGCATAATGGAAGACTAGCGACTTTGTCTAGGTTCCTAGCTGGATCAGCCTTAAGATCTCTCCCCTTCTATGCAACATTAAGGAAGGAGAAGAGGTTTGAGTGGACCCCAGAATGCAAACAAGCCTTCCAAGATTTCAAGAAATTTCTGGGGTGACCACCCGTCCTTTCTCGACCGCAGGAAGGCGAAGAACTCATACTATACCTCGCCGTAGAAAGCCGGGCAATAGCGTCAGCACTAGTCAAAGAAGACAAAAGTGGGCAACAACCCATTTACTTCATCAGTAAAGCTTTACAAGGGGCCGAATTAAACTATCAAAAGATAGAAAAGTTCACCTACGCCCTCATACTCACTTCTCGACGACTCCGCCCATACTTCCAAGCTCACACCATCAGAGTACGGACTAACCAGCCCATAAAAGGTATTTTATAGAAAACAGATTTAGCTGGAAGAATCCTATAACGGGCAGTCAAGCTGTCAAAATTCGACCTCAAATATGAAGCTCGTACAGCTATCAAATCTCAGTACCTGGCCGACTTCATCGCAGAGTACACTGACACCCCGGGCACCCCCACAGAGTGGAGCCTTTATGTGGATGGTTCCTCGAACAAAACTGGGAGTGGTGCAGGTGTCATTTTAGAGAGTGATCAGGGAACCCAAATCGAGCTTTCATTAAAGTTCAAGTTTCTTGCCTCAAATAATCAAGCCGAATACGAAGCCTTACTGGCTGGTTTGAAGCTGGCAAGGGAGGTAGGAGCTCATAAGCTTACCATTTTCAGCGATTTACAGGTAGTTACCTCACAAATAGAAGGGAGCTACCAGGCCAAGGATCCCACTATGAGGAAATACTTAGACAAAGACCAGAGAACAGCCCAGGCAATTCATGGGATATGAGATCCGACATATACCCAGAGAACAAAATACCCGAGCTAATGCACTTTCAAAACTAGCCAGCACCAAACTAGGAGGCAATAACAGAAGCCTCATCCAATAAACACTACAAAATCCATCAACCACAGAAGAGAAAAAGGTCCTAAACATATCAGACCAAGACTAAGGGTGGATGACTCCTATAGTCAGCTATCTCAAGTCAGAAATACTTCTCGCAGACAAAAAAGAGGCAAAAAGGATAGTACGAGAAGCACAGTACTACACCATAGTTCACGACGTCCTATATAGGAAAGGAATCTCTACACCCCTCCTAAAATGCATCCTGACCTCCGCTACAAAGGAAGTTCTCGGAGAAGTCCACAATGGCATGTGCGGCAATCACCTTGGGGTGCGAGCTCTCTCCAAAAAGGTACTCTGAGCTGGATTCTACTGGCCGACCTTGCAAAAAGAAGAAACAGAGTTTGTCAAAACATCTCCCCCATGCCAAAAGCACGCAAACTTTCATATCGTACCACCTGAAGAACTCATTTGTATCACTTCACCCTGGCCATTCACAAAATGGAGGCTCGACCTCCTCGAACCCTCCCCCCGGGATCAAGGCAAGTCAAATTCCTCATTGTTAGAATAGACTATTTCACAAAATGGATTGAGGCAGAACCTTTAGTCACAGCCACCACCCAAAGAAGTCAGAAGTTCTTATACAGAAACATTGTCGCAAGGTTTGGGGTGCCACACTCCATTACTACAGACAATGGCACTCAATTCACTGACACGGGCTTCAGAAATTTGGTAGCTGATTTGAAAATCAAGCACCAATTCACCTCTGTAGAGCACACACGAGCCAATAGACAGGCGGAAGCCACCAACAAAGTCATACTGGCCGGGTTAAAAGGGAGACTACAAGACGCCAAGGGAGCTTGGGCTGAAGAGCTCCCACAAGTCCTATGGGCAGACCGGACAACACCACATTCAACCACTGGAGAATCACCATTCCGACTTGCTTACGGAATGGAGGCAATAATTCCCGTGGAGGTTGAAGAAGGATCTCCCAGAATGATCCTCTACAATGAAGATACCAACTCCCAAGCTCAAAGGGAAGAGCTCGACCTACTTCCAGAAGTCCGAGAAAGAGTTTGAATTAGAGAGGAAGCGCTAAAGCGTCGAATGGCTCTGAGGTATAATCAGAAGGTAATCCAGCGAAGCTTCACCACTAATGATCTTGTCTAAATTTGAAATGATATTGGAGCAAGTCGATCAAGAGAAGGGAAGCTAGCAGCTAACTGGAAAGGACCATACCGTGTAGCAGAAGTACTGGGCAAAGGTTACTATAAGGTGTCCGACCTCAAAGGGCGAGAGCTACTAAGGTCATGGCGTGCCTGTAACCTGAAAAGGTACTATAGCTAGTAAATAGTAAAGATCTTAGGTGAAGGCACACTCTTTTTTCTGAAAAGTTTTTTAATGAGGCGTCAGGCCGAGATCTAAAAAACTACCGAACCTAGAAGGGTAAGTACTCGTATGTATACACTTTTATTTATGTTTTTATGTCATTATAAACTAGTATTTTATGATTTATATTGTGTTTTATGATAAACCAGTATTGTACCAAGACTGATAAACCAGTATTTTATGATTTATATTGTGTTTAATTGTGTGGTTTTATCAATTCTTTACCCACTTATTCATATGATAAGCATGTATTTACAATTCCTTCCCAAAATCACTCCATGATTGAAAACTTGCTACCTAGAGACTTTTAATTACGTATTTTAATTCTCCTTTATCCCCTTCGATGTTGTGATCCGTGTGTTAAGTGTTTCAGGCTTCATAGGGCACGAATGACTTGGAAAGTGGAGAAGAGGCTTGCATAAATGGAAGGAACACAAGAAACTAAGGAGATGAACAGTGAGCAATGACGCGAGCGCATGGCCCACGCGAACGTGCGGAAATGGAGAATTCGCAATGACGCGGACGCGTGCCTGACGTAAACGCGTGGATTGGAGTCTGAAAAGGTATTTTATAGAAAACAGATTTAGCTGGAAGAATCCTATAACGGGCAGTCAAGCTGTCAGAATTCGACCTCAAATATGAAGCTCGTACAGCTATCAAATCTCAGTACCTGGCTGACTTCATCGCAGAGTACACTGACACCCCGGGCACCCCCACAGAGTGGAGCCTTTATGTGGATGGTTCCTCGAACAAAACTGGGAGTGGTGCAGGTGTCATTTTAGAGAGTGATCAGGGAACCCAAATCGAGCTTTCATTAAAGTTCAAGTTTCTTGCCTGAAATAATCAAGCCGAATACGAAGCCTTACTGGCTGGTTTGAAGCTGGCAAGGGAGGTAGGAGCTCATAAGCTTACCATTTTCAGCGATTCACAGGTAGTTACCTCACAAATAGAAGGGAGCTACCAGGCCAAGGATCCCACTATGAGGAAATACTTAGACAAAGACCAGAGAACAGCCCAGACAATTCATGGGATATGAGATCCGACATATACCCAGAGAACAAAATACCCGAGCTAATGCACTTTTAAAACTAGCCAGCACCAAACTAGGAGGCAATAATAGAAGCCTCATCCAATAAACACTACAAAATCCATCATCCACAGAAGAGAAAAAGGTCCTAAACATATCAGACCAAGACTAAGGGTGGATGACTCCTATAGTCAGCTATCTCAAGTCAGAAATACTTCCCGCAGACAAAAAAGAGGCAAAAAGGATAGTACGAGAAGCACAGTACTACACCATAGTTCACGACGTCCTATATAGGAAAGGAATCTCTACACCCCTCCTAAAATGCATCCTGACCTCCGCTACAAAGGAAGTTCTCGGAGAAGTCCACAATGGCATGTGCGGCAATCACCTTGGGGTGCGAGCTCTCTCCAAAAAGGTACTCTGAGCTGGATTCTACTGGCCGACCTTGCAAAAAGAAGAAACAGAGTTTGTCAAAACATCTCCCCCATGCCAAAAGCACGCAAACTTTCATATCGTACCACCTGAAGAACTCATTTGTATCACTTCACCCTGGCCATTCACAAAATGGAGGCTCGACCTCCTCGAACCCTCCCCCCGGGATCAAGGCAAGTCAAATTCCTCATTGTTAGAATAGACTATTTCACAAAATGGATTGAGGCAGAACCTTTAGTCACAGCCACCACCCAAAGAAGTCAGAAGTTCTTATACAGAAACATTGTCGCAAGGTTTGGGGTGCCACACTCCATTACTACAGACAATGGCACTCAATTCACTGACACGGGCTTCAGAAATTTGGTAGCTGATTTGAAAATCAAGCACCAATTCACCTCTGTAGAGCACACACGAGCCAATAGACAGGCGGAAGCCACCAACAAAGTCATACTGGCCGGGTTAAAAGGGAGACTACAAGACGCCAAGGGAGCTTGGGCTGAAGAGCTCCCACAAGTCCTATGGGCAGACCGGACAACACCACATTCAACCACTGGAGAATCACCATTCCGACTTGCTTACGGAATGGAGGCAATAATTCCCGTGGAGGTTGAAGAAGGATCTCCCAGAATGATCCTCTACAATGAAGATACCAACTCCCAAGCTCAAAGGGAAGAGCTCGACCTACTTCCAGAAGTCCGAGAAAGAGTTTGAATTAGAGAGGAAGCGCTAAAGCGTCGAATGGCTCTGAGGTATAATCAGAAGGTAATCCAGCGAAGCTTCACCACTAATGATCTTGTCTAAATTTGAAATGATATTGGAGCAAGTCGATCAAGAGAAGGGAAGCTAGCAGCTAACTGGAAAGGACCATACCGTGTAGCAGAAGTACTGGGCAAAGGTTACTATAAGGTGTCCGACCTCAAAGGGCGAGAGCTACTAAGGTCATGGCGTGCCTGTAACCTGAAAAGGTACTATAGCTAGTAAATAGTAAAGATCTTAGGTGAAGGCACACTCTTTTTTTTGAAAAGTTTTTTAATGAGGCGTCAGGCCGAGATCTAAAAAACTACCGAACCTAGAAGGGTAAGTACTCGTATGTATACACTTTTATTTATGTTTTTATGTCATTATAAACTAGTATTTTATGATTTATATTGTGTTTTATGATAAACCAGTATTGTACCAAGACTGATAAACCAGTATTTTATGATTTATATTGTGTTTAATTGTGTGGTTTTATCAATTCTTTACCCACTTATTCATATGATAAGCATGTATTTACAATTCCTTCCCAAAATCACTCCATGATTGAAAACTTGCTACCTAGAGACTTTTAATTACGTATTTTAATTCTCCTTTATCCCCTTCGATGTTGTGATCCGTGTGTTAAGTGTTTCAGGCTTCATAGGGCACGAATGACTTGGAAAGTGGAGAAGAGGCTTGCATAAATGGAAGGAACACAAGAAACTAAGGAGATGACCAGTGAGCAATGACGCGAGCACATGGCCCACGCGAACGTGCGGAAATGGAGAATTCGCAATGACGCGGATGCGTGCCTGACGTAAACGCGTGGATTGGAGTCTGCACGAATGACGTGAATGCGTGAACCACGCGAACGCGTGGCAAGGAAAAACGCTGAATGATGCGAACGCGTGGATGATGCGTATGTGTGACCTAAACGATCTGCAAAAATAACAGAATTCACTAGGGGCAATTTCGGGCCCTATTTTGACCCAGTTTTCGGCCCAGAAACACAGACTAAACCTAGGGAACATGCAGAAACTCAAGGAGGCATCCACAGACATTCAGATTCATCACATTAGGATTACTCTTAGTTTTAGATCTGAATCTAGATTAGTGTTACATTGATAGTTTATGCTTTTGTTTTTGGATTCTGGATGTTGAAGAGCCATTACCTCCGTTGAAGACATTACTTTAGTTTGTTTCTTTACTCCCTTATTTTTAATTTATTACTCATTGACTCTGTTCAGATAATTATGTTGCGTTTTGAATTTATTAATATATAGAGTTATTTTTATTTTAATTAACTTTAATTCTCTATTTTATTTTAATTAATTATGTCTTCTCATATTTTTATGATTATTACTTTCATGTCAATGGAGTAGAATTTCTACTTGACATGGGGTTGATTAAGAGGTGATACTTGAGTTGGAATACTCAAGTGCTTGGTTAAACTGGACGTTGTTAGCTAACTTCATACTTACTAACACTAGACCTCCCCAGGGAGAGGGCTAGGACCTGAGGGTAAGAGTTAGTTCAATCACCATACCTTTCCTTATTTAGTAAGAGAAAATCGAGTGAGAAGAATAACCTTTTTACACCACACTTGAGAAGATCCCAACAAGGATAGAAGCTCCACTTAGTTATTCCCCCAGTCAAGGTCTTTTATTCAGAGTATCAATAATTATTCTTAGTTTATTTTTATTGCCTTAATTCACAACTATTTTAATTACTCATTATCAAACTCAACTTTCTGGGAATTTTCTGATTAATAAATTAGCACTCTTTTCTGCAACTCGTTGGGAGACGACCTGGGACTCATACTTCCGGTATCTTTATTTCTAAATTTGTGACAACTCTTTTTAAATTAGTGAGACAGATCTTAGCCGGTTAAGAGCTATACGTGCAATGCTGTTCTCTTAATTAAAATCTCTTAATTGGTTAACTTCTGCCACGCACCAATTTTTGGCGCCGTTGCCGGAGAGTTGCAATAGTGTGCTAAATTATTAATCAGTGTACATATTTTATTTTATTTGCATATTTTATTTTTATTTCTGTTACCCTGAGCTATACATCTTTCTCATTGAATGACGCGTTCATTGCCTGATCCGAGCTTAGCCGCTTTTGATCCTGAAATTGAAAGAACTCTTTTACGTATTAGGCGAGCTCGACGTTGGTTAGCCTCTGAGGGTGGTGAAGTGATTGTTATCGATTCACCAATCTCATCTGAGGGCGAATCTGAACTGCCATCTGAGGAAGAAACAAGCTCTTCTACTACTAATTCAGTTGATTTACACGCAGGTAACATGGCGGCACCCAAGAGGATCACTCTCCAGGAGGCAGGAGCCCCAGATTTTACACTGCAACCGTATCAAGTGCGTCATCCAAATCTGGCTGCAGATTTTGAACTGAAGACTGCACTAATCAACTTGATGCCTAAGTTTCATGGCTTATCTGCTCAAGAGCCTATTAAGCACCTTAGGGATTTCCAGACAGCTTGTTCTATTGTTAGGCGTAATGGTGCTGATGAAACTTCTATTCTGTTAACTGCCTTTCCGTTTTCTCTTAAGGTAAAGGCAAGGGAGTGGTACTACTCCCAACCTGAAGCGACTGTTACCAACTGGGATACACTCAAGAGAGAATTTTTGGAAAAATACTTTCCAGCTGAAGTCATAGATAGACTGAGAAAATATATCTCCTGCATTGTTCAAGGTGACTCAGAGACTCTCTATGAATACTGAGAGCATTTTAAGAACCTTCTAGACGCATGCCCCCATCACATGATTGATAGACTAGTGTTGATCAGCTACTTCACTCAAGGAATGAATCCCCAGGATAAGACTACATTGGATGGTGCTAGTAATGTTTCTATGAAAAAGTACAGAAACGCAGATGAAGCATGGCAACTAATCAGCGACTTAGCAGAGTCCACTAGGAATCACAGACCGAGGTGTAGTCACTCAAAAGCTGTTGCAGAGGTTTCCTCTTGTATTGAGACTACTGCTCTTACATAGAGTACATGTGAACTGACCAACCTACTGAAGCAGATGCAGTTGAACCAACAACAACAAGCTCAGCCTCACCCACCACAACAGAGCCAACATTTAGTTCCCCAAAGAGTATGTGGAATCTGTGCTGATTATAGTCATTACACTGATGAATGTCCGCAGTTCCAACAGGAAGACAACACTGTGGCAGCTACTCATAACTTCTATGACCGCCCGAATCAAGGATACAACCAACAAGGCGGCAATTACAACCAAGGTGGAAACCATAACCAAGGATGGCAGGATAACTCCAACCAAGGTTGGAGAGATAATTCTAACCATAATTGGAGGGACAACTATAACAGAGGAAGCAGAGATGATAATAAAAACCAGAGATGGAATAACAACATTAACAACAGACAGCAGAATCAGAACCAGCCTTATAGAGCACCTCACCTAAGACAATCTCAAGGATTTCAGCAAAACCAACAGTAGGTTCCTCAGATCACTTGCTCCAATTCCTCATCAAATGACGAGATGCTCCGTTCTCTTGCACAAGGGCAACAAGACATGCAGACGCAGCTGAACTCTACTTTAAATGG
>NC_029789.2:82181471-82182625 GCF_000816755.2 Arachis ipaensis | reverse complement strand
AGTATTTTATGATTTATATTGTGTTTTATGATAAACCAGTATTGTACCAAGACTGATAAACCAGTATTTTATGATTTATATTGTGTTTAATTGTGTGGTTTTATCAATTCTTTACCCACTTATTCATATGATAAGCATGTATTTACAATTCCTTCCCAAAATCACTCCATGATTGAAAACTTGCTACCTAGAGACTTTTAATTACGTATTTTAATTCTCCTTTATCCCCTTCGATGTTGTGATCCGTGTGTTAAGTGTTTCAGGCTTCATAGGGCACGAATGACTTGGAAAGTGGAGAAGAGGCTTGCATAAATGGAAGGAACACAAGAAACTAAGGAGATGAACAGTGAGCAATGACGCGAGCGCATGGCCCACGCGAACGTGCGGAAATGGAGAATTCGCAATGACGCGGACGCGTGCCTGACGTAAACGCGTGGATTGGAGTCTGCACGAATGACGTGAATGCGTGAACCACGCGAACGCGTGGCAAGGAAAAACGCTGAATGATGCGAACGCGTGGATGATGCGTATGTGTGACCTAAACGATCTGCAAAAATAACAGAATTCACTAGGGGCAATTTCGGGCCCTATTTTGACCCAGTTTTCGGCCCAGAAACACAGACTAAACCTAGGGAACATGCAGAAACTCAAGGAGGCATCCACAGACATTCAGATTCATCACATTAGGATTACTCTTAGTTTTAGATCTGAATCTAGATTAGTGTTACATTGATAGTTTATGCTTTTGTTTTTGGATTGTGGATGTTGAAGAGCCATTACCTCCGTTGAAGACATTACTTTAGTTTGTTTCTTTACTCCCTTATTTTTAATTTATTACTCATTGACTCTGTTCAGATAATTATGTTGTGTTTTGAATTTATTAATATATAGAGTTATTTTTATTTTAATTAACTTTAATTCTCTATTTTATTTTAATTAATTATGTCTTCTCATATTTTTATGATTATTACTTTCATGTCAATGGAGTAGAATTTCTACTTGACATGGGGGTGGATTAAGAGGCGATACTTGAGTTGGAATACTCAGGTGTTTGGTTAAACTGGACGTTGTTAGCTAATTCCATACCTACTAACATTAGACCTCCCCAAGGGAGAGGACTAGGATCTGAGGGTAAGAGTTAGTTCAATCACAAT
>NC_029789.2:82174985-82178616 GCF_000816755.2 Arachis ipaensis | reverse complement strand
AACTAAACGTAATAATTCTCAATTGTCAATTAATCTTGAGAGTATTCCATCAAGAATAGGGCTTCCATGTAATCAACTCCCAGTCAAGGTTTTTACTTACATTATTCAATTTCATCAATTTAATTTCCTGTTTACTCAACTCAAACCTTTTCAAAAACATCTGATTAATAAAATAGCGCTCTTTCCTACAACTCGTTGGGAGACGACCTGGGACTCATACTCCCAGTATCTTTATTTCTAAATTTGTGACAACCCTTTTTAAATTGGTGAGACAGATCTTAGCCGGTTAAGAGCTATACGTGCAATGTTGTTCTCTTAATTGAAATCTCTTAATTGGTTAACTTCTACCACGCATCAATTTTTGCCGCCGTTTCTGGGGAGTTGCAATAGTGTGCTAAATTATTAATTAGTGTATATATTTTATTTTATTTTCATATTATATTTTTATTTCTGTTACCATGAGCTATTTGTTTTTCTCATTGAATGACGCGTTCATTGCCTGATCCGAGTTTAGTCCCATTTGATCCTGAAATTGAAAGAACTCTTTCGCATATTAGACGAACTCGACGTCGGTTAGCCTCCGAAGGTGGTGAAGTGGTTATTATCAATTCACCAGTCTCATCTGAGGGCGAATCTGAACCACCATCTGAGAGCGAGACAAGCTCATTTACTACTGATCCAGCTGTTTTATGTACAGGGAACATGGCAGCACCTAGGAGGATTACTCTCCAGGAGGCAGGAGCCCCAGATTTTACACTGCAGCCGTATCAAGTACATCACTCGACTGCAGCTGCAGATTTTGAACTAAAAACAGCACTGATCAACTTAATGCCCAAGTTTCATGGCTTACCTGCTCAAGAGCCTATCAAGCACCTTTGGGATTTCCAGACAGCCTGTTCTACTGTTAGGCATCATGGTGCAGATGAAACTTCTCTTCTGTTAATCACCTTCCTATTTTCTCTTGAGGGAAAGGCAAGGGAATGGTATTACTCCCAACCTCAAGTGACTGTTACCAACTGGGACACGCTTAGAAGACAATTTTTGGAAAAATACTTCCCAGCTGAAGTCACAGATAGACTGAGAAAAAAGATCTCCTGCATTGTTCAAGGTGAATCAGAGACTCTCTATGAATATTGGGAGCGCTTCAACAATCTCCTGGACGCATGTCCCCATCACATGATTGATAGACTAGTATTGATTTGCTACTTCACCCAAGTCATGAACCCCCATGATAAGACCACACTGGAAGGTGCTAGTAATGGTTCTCTGAAAAAGTACAAAACCGCAGATGAAGCATGGCAACTGATCAGCGACTTAGCTGAGTCCACTAGGAATCATAGACAGAGGTGCAACCCCAAAGCTGTTGCAGAGGTTTCCTCTAGCAAGAAAACTACTCTTCTGATACAGAGTATATGTGAAATGACCAACTTACTTAAACAAATGCAGTTGAACTAACAACAAGCACAACAAGCTTAGCCTCTCCCACCCCAGCAAAGCCAACAGTTAGTCCCGCAAAGAGTATGCAGGATCTGTACTGATTATAGTCATTATACTGATGAATGCCCGCAACTCCAGGAAGACAACACTGTGGCAGCCACTCACAACTTCTATGACCGCCCGAATCAAGGATACAATCAACAAGGCGGCAACTACAACCAAGGTGGCAACAATAACCATGGATGGCAAGACAACTCCAACCAAGGCTGGAGAGATAATTCTAACCATGGATGGAGGGATAACTTTAATAGAGGAGGAAGAGACAATAATAAAAACCAGAGGTGGAATAACAACAACAACAATAGACAGCAGAATCAGAATCAACCTTACAGAGCACCCCACCTAAGACAATCACAAGGACCCCAACAACCCTAACAACAAGTTTCTCAAACTTCTTATTCTAATTCCTCATCAAATGACGAGATGCTCCGTTCTCTTGCGCAAGGACAACAAGACTTGCAGGCGCAGCTGAACTCTGGTCTGAATGGCTTGATTGCCACTTTACAAGCTCTCATCTCCCGGATGGATTCTTCACTTAATTCCACACATCAACCTTCAAGCTCTAGTGGAATTCCTTCTCAACCACTGCCTAATCCCAAAGATGGCATCAACGCCATCACTTTAAGGTCAGGAACTACATTACAGGAGAGGAACCATGAGGAGCCAAACCCACCAGAAAATGTGGCAGCAGAGGATGTGGTGGAAGTGGAAGATGCTGAAGAGGAAGAGGACGTACAAGACATAGTTGAAGAAGAAGAAGTTCAACCATAGAATGAAGCCCCAAGGGATGCTGAAGCTACAACCTCCTATCCCATTTCCACAGCTTGCAAGGAAGCCCAGAAAGCAGATGGAACTTGATCCCAAAATGGTAGAAATATTCAAAAAGGTCGAGGTAACTGTTCCCCTTTTTGATGTTATTCAACAGGTACCTAAATACGCAAAGTTTCTAAAGGATTTGTGCATACATAAAGATAAAATTAATGAATTGGAAACTATTCCTTTAGGTAGTTCTATATCTGCTTTAATGGGGGAATACCTGAAAAATGTAGTGATCCAGGTCCATGTATGGTTAGCTGTACCATTGATTTTTATATCCTGGAAATGCCCCCTAATGACTGATAAACCCATATTTTATGATATATTTTGTGCTTAGTTTGAGTGATTTATTCAATCCTTCACCCACTTATTCATATTAATTGCATGGTTTTTCTTCTCCTTCCTTATTATGTGATATATGTGAAAAGCATGTTTTCTATGCTTTAAAATTAATTATTTTAATTACCTTTCTTTCCATTCGATGCCGTGATTAGTTTCAGATCTTCTAAGGCAGGAATGACTTAAAGGATGGAAAGGAAACATATAAGAATGGAAGGAAAGTGCAAAACGGAGTTATGAAGAAACTGGCATCCACGCGATCGCATGGATGACGCGATCGCGTGCCAAGCGCGAATCAACAGCGACGCGGCCGCATGACTAACGCGACCGCGCGCCTTAAGCAGAACGAATATGACGCGGTAGCATGATTGACGCGACCGCGTGACAAGGAAAGCTCCGAATGACGCGACCGCGTGACCCACGCGGACGCGTGATAGAGGCCACGCACCAGAAATTACAGAAAACGCTCATAGCAAATTCTAAAGCCCTTTTTGGCCCAAATCCAAGTCTAGAAGGCATAGACCAGAGGTTATGAAGTGAGGGAATGCATCCATTCAGAGAGCTGGCCAATTTAGTTACTTTTCCATGAATTAGATTTAGTTTAGAGAGAGATTCTCTCTCTCTTTAGGATTAGGATTTAGATTTAGGATTTTTATTCACTTTCAAGATTATCTCTTTTGATCAGGTTCAATATTCCTTTTATTTACTTTTGCAAGCTACTTTATGAATCCTTTCATGTTACAGATTACTCTTTTATTAATGCTATTTGAGATATTTCAGTTTAATATTGATCTCTTTTATTTATGCTATTGTTGCTTTTACTCTGAAGACATTTTTATTCCAGTAGATTTATTTATTTTCCCCTTTTGGTCTTGGTTAAGAAACCAGTAACTCAGGAGTTATCTTAGCTCAATATAATTGATAATCATTATCTTTGCTAATTGAACTGAACTTTAATAATCCCAATCTTTTCTTAGGA
>NC_029789.2:82170266-82174027 GCF_000816755.2 Arachis ipaensis | reverse complement strand
GAAGCATCCTCCAGAAGATCATTCTATCTTCCAATGCGACATTATTGATGAAACTGTAGCTGAAGTTCACCAAGAAGAATTAGAAGAGAAGTATATGGAGCAAGGTCCAAGTGTGGGGACACTTTCTAAAAACCATGAGAAGACTTTACCATTATTACCAGCCCCAGATGATCTAGAGCCTAGCTATGAGCAAAAATTAGAGTAAAAGCCCCTTCCTCCACACCTCAAGTATGCTTACCTTGAGGACAAGTAGAAGTTCCCAGTTATCATTGCAAAGCTAACGTCCGGGGCTTCGATTTGATATATAATTTGCCATAATTGTTTCGACGCCAGGTGACGCGAACGCGTGGGTCACGCGGACGCGTGACCTAGCCAACACCCAATCCGCGCGGCCGCATGGACGACGCGGCCGCGTCACCTTTCCGCAACCTGAACGTAACAGAAATTGCACGGGGCGATTTCTGGGCTGCTTTTGACCCAGTTTTCAGCCCAGAACACACTGATTAGAGGCTATAAAGTGGGGGAATGCATCCATCATGGGAGGCTCTCATAATTCACTTTTCATGTTTTAGATGTAGTTTTAGAGAGAGAGGTTCTCTCCTCTCGCTCTCCTAGGATTAGAATTTAGGACATCTCTTAGTTTTAGGAGTGACTCTCGATCCCAGGTTCAATGTCCCTTTCTATTTACTTTCGCTTCTATTTTTATTGAGTCTAATGCTTTTATTTGTATTTGATTTATGTTGCCCAATTGGCTTATGAACTTTTCCATGTTAAATTTTACTGCTTTGAATGTATTTATTTGAGGTATTCCAGATATTTATGATTTTAATTTAGCTTTCTACATTCTTGGCTTTGGTTAAGAAATTAGTAACTCAGGAGTCATCTTAACTCAACATAAGTGATAATTGTTATCTTTGCTAATTGAACTGAACATCGATAATCCCAATCTTTTCTTAGGGATTAACTAGGATTTGAAGATCAAACTAATTAGTCACTTGACCTTCCCTTGCTCTAGTAAAGGTTAACTAAGTGGAATCAAGAGTCAATTTTCATTATTGTTGATAAGGATAACTGGGCTAGGACTTCCAATTTCTCATACCTTGCCAAAATTTTATTTTACAGTTATTTATTTATTTTAATTGCAATTTAAATTACTTGCTCCCTATTCTCAAAACCCCAAATTTACAATCTCCATAACCAATAATAAGAACATACTTCCCTGCAATTCCTTGAGAAGACAACCCGAGGTTTAAATACTCGGTTATCAATTTTAAAGGGGTTTGTTACTTGTGACAACCAAAACGTTTGTACGAAGGGATTTCTGTCGGTTTAGAGACTATATCTACAACGCCACTGTTTTTATGAACTTCTTTACTGGCAAAAATCCTGACGTCAAAATGGTGCCGTTGCCGGGGAATTGCAAACGTGTGCCTTATTATTGGTTATTGTAAATATTTAAAAAAAAATTTCTTTTGCTTGTTTATTTATTTTTGTTTTTAATTTTTATTAATTACTATGAATTCTCACCCCTTTGGTTTCAAGTTTGGTTCCAATGTTGTTGTAAGGAATGGAAACTATAATGAAAATAGGCATCAAAGTTGGAACAATCAAAGATGGGAGGAGCCACAAGGGTTTGATCAACCCTCATGGCAACAACCACCTCCAATGGACTATCAACAACCACCACCATATGCCTATGAACCATTCCCTCAACATAACTTTGGACCACCACACTCACAAGCCCCTTTCCGCCATTCACCTCCATATAACCCCAACCCTCAACCACCATACCAACCACCTTATAAGCCATATGAACCATATATAGAACCACCTCAATTCCAACCCAATTACTCACAAGAACCACCACTTCTGTAACGACCCAACTTCCAATACGTCATGATCGTACCAAAAGTAAGGCGTTACTGACCTGTTTTCCTTATTAACTATTTACTATTAAGCCTTTAGTTCGATATCACGATTCAATTTTAGTAAAAATACCAGAAAATTTTTTGTTTTTATTAATTAAAATCATATAGCAAACATCACCAAGTAATAATAATCACATAATTATTAATAATAGTAATATTATACAAAAGAATTTAAATAAAATTCAGGTACTACTCCTATCCCTCTGCATAAAATAAAAACCTTAAGCAGTATGGGCGAGGGAATTCTATGAAAGAATCTCAAGTCATAAACTTAACTCGTAAATAAATTCTAGAATTGCCCGCAGCTTCAAACTGAGTCTTCGAACCTGTGTCACTAAAAGGGTGGAAGATTTTGGGGTGAGAATAAACCACACGTTCTCAGTAGGGAATGGGAATGCCGTAAAAGTAATGAAATAGAATGCAAATAATTAACATATCCCTGGAAACTATATCTTTATCAGAACTTTTTTTGAAAAATGCTCTTGGTTTTACTTTAGCTAATTAATTACGCCTTTCAAAATCGCTAAACTCAACAAATTTTAAATATAAAACTAGTCACATTAAACGACACACCCAGTATTCCAAATCCACAGCAGCAGCGGTAGTTTTGGCATCTCTAATCGACAACAGCGGCATTGTGTCAGACTTTGGCACCCGTTCTGTTCCTATGGCAGCCATAGTGGTGGTCCTGGGCAGCTCCGGTGGCAGTGGAAAGCCTTAGTGTCAGCCAAAGAGCGATGGTAACGGCTCAGAGTGGATCTAGAGCAAGGACAGAGCAACAAAACTAACAGTTCCAGCAGTGGCGGTGGCTTCTTCTCAGATTCCAGAAACTAGAAGCAGAGGTAGAACTGGCGAGCCTTCTTCCTCTAGCAGCGGCTTGGTGAGACGCAGCAGCAGTAGGGTGCGACAACGGCAGCACTGCAGCTCAGTAACGGCGACGCGGTGGCAGCTCGCAAGGATGGCGACGGTAACCCGCAGCGCTGACGGCGACAAGGCTGGTCGCGGGCTTCTCTTCTTGCATCTCTCTCTCTTCGCGATTATGTTTCCTCGACGGAGGCTTGTGGACGGATCGGCAGTAACGCAAGCTTGTGGCTCCGTGGACGGGACGGCGCTGTGAAGCAGCTCGACGGCGAGCTCCAGGGTGGCGACAGCGATGGCAGACAACATCTCTTCTCTCTCGGACGCAGGCTCTCTCCTTTCTACCCTTCACGCTTGACGGCAACCGCTCAGTGGAGGCAACGGCGCAGGCAAGACGTGGCGGTGGCGGTGACGGTGGTACCAGGCCGGCGACACTCTTCTTCCCTTCCGCCGGCACTATCTCTTCCTCCGGTCTCCTCTCTGCGCGTGTGTGTTTGTTGCGTTGAGGGAGGGTAAGGCTGCGGCTATGTGGTGTAGAGGAGGGGGTTAGGGTCGTTAGGGTCAATGCAGTTAATTATAAATACATGGTAAAAATAATATTAATTAATAAAATATTTAACTTTAATTTCAAAGTCTCTATCTTTTTATTATCTCTAAACATACTAAATTAGATCTTTTAACTATAAACTTAAATTTAACATGAAATGTTTTATATTAATTGAACAAGTAAAATATTAAATTTAATCTTTATTAACTCACTTGAATCGTTATACAACTATTTATTACAAGGATTTATAAAAATTCTCTCATATAAACTAAAATTTTAATAGGATGGGAGGTTAAAATAGTTTTAAAGATAAGTATAGATAGGTATAAGAAAATATTTTAGGGATTAAAGATTGTGATTAAGGGTTTAGTTGGAGTCTTTGGGATTAAAGGGTTTAACCTTTGGGATTGGGATTTAAGGGGTAGTCT
>NC_029789.2:82162161-82170241 GCF_000816755.2 Arachis ipaensis | reverse complement strand
CACTTGAATATGGGCTACTGGAGACGGATGGTCAACTTAGAGCTCTTTATGATATTAAGAGTAAGAGGAAGATGGCCAGTGGTAAGAATTTTCCTGCAAGGTTCATCATGGTAGGAAGCTTTAAGTTCAAACGCAAAGGTTGGTATAAAGCTCAACTTAATGGGTCTAGGAAGCTGTTTGGTCGCTACAGCGAGAATTCAGATCACCTTTCACCCGGCTGGAAAAATGCAGATCGAGACAAAAACGGGTGTAAAAGTAAAGTTTGGGATCCTGGAACCTGTTATGGCATTTGTCACCCTGGGAGCCTAAGAATCTGTTTGAAGCTTCTTAAGGGCTTTACATGCTTAGTTTGGGACCCCGGAGGCTACTGGAAATACAAACATTGGTGGGGATTCCTGGATCAGTACAAGCACAAGCCACCATAGCAGGAATCTCATCAAATGTCCAACTTAAGGACTATAACTAAAAGTGCTAGGTGGGAGACAACCCACCATGGTATGATTGTTCTTTTTCAATTATTTCATGTTGTTTATTTTACTTTATTTTATTTTCATTGAACCTGGAATCATGCATAGCATTCACATTAAGCACTGCATTTGCATCTGCATATTTCATTAAAAAAATAAAAAAAAATGGAAAAACACGCACGCGACGCGGCAGCGTCACGGACGCGTCCGCGTCACCAATGCAATGGGAAGAAAAGAAAACGAACAAAAAGTCACGCGAGAGCGTGGCTGGAGGCGTGCCAATGGCACAAATCACAAATCGCGACCGCATTGCTGATGCGACCGTGTCATATGGGAATAATGGCCTCCCACGCGACCGCGTGCCCCACGTGACTGCGTGCCCCACGCGGCCGCGCGACCAAGATTTCGACGTCAAAGTGGTGCACACCCGAAAGTTGTGCGAGAGTGGTGCTGGATTGGTGTTGAACGAATAATCCTTCCCACGCGGCCGCGTGACCCACGCGACCGCGTCATATTCCTTTAAAGCCCACTCACGCGATCGCATGCCCCATGCGATCGCGTCACTTAAAATTTGGCACTAATAAGATTTTGAACAGAGAGTTGTGCGAGCGCGAGGCTGCACTCGCGCCACTAGCACAAATCGAGTCACCCGATCGCATGACCCACGCGTCCGCGTCGCTTGACCTTTTTGCGCACCACGCGGCCGTGTCACCCACGCGACCGCATCGCCAGCGTCGCACACCTTAACCTAATATGCCAAAATATTTTATCTTCCCCAATCTTAATTTTTCCTCCCTCCTTTCTTACTTACTTCTTCTTCCCTTCCTTCCTTCTCATTCTTCTTATCTTTTATTTTCTTTTGCTTACTTGCATACTTTCATTCATTGCATTATTTTCATTAGTGTTGGAATTTTATTTGGGTCATTGTGGATTGTTGCATAATTATTTGACAATTATATATTACTTTTTAAAGGATGCTTGCATGTTCAATTTAATACTTTCAAATAGCTTATTTACTATGCATGCTAATGCTATGTGAAAAAAGGTAGATATTATTTCTAGTTTACCTTACCCCTCCTCCGTGAGGGAAGTCCGTTCGTTCCTTGGCCACGCAGGTTTTTACAGGAGATTTATTAAGGACTTCAGTAAGGTAGCACTGCCTTTATCCAGACTGCTGTAGAAAGATATTGAGCTCGAGTTCAGTGAAAGTTGTATGCAAGCATTTGATAAGATGAAGACCGCCCTGACTCAAGCTCCAATTGTGAGAGGACCTGACTGGAGCCAGCCATTTGAAATCATGTGTGATGCTTCCAACCATGCAGTAGGAGCAGCGCTGGCTCAGCGCAAAGGTAAGGACCCTTTTGTAATTGCTTATGCATCTAAGACTTTAGATGTTGCTCAGTCTAATTATACTACTACTGAAAAAGAGCTTCTAGCTATTGTTTTTGCTCTGGATAAATTCTGAGCCTATTTACTTGGTACTAAGGTAGTAGTGTACTCAGACCATGCAGCTCTAAAATATTTATTAGCTAAAAAGGAGTCCAAACCAAGGCTAATACGTTGGATACTGCTGCTGCAAGAATTTGATTTAGAAATTAAGGATAGGAGTGGTAACCAGAATCTAGTGGCAGACCACTTGAGTCACCTTGAGCACATTGAGGGTGACTCCACTCCTATAAATAATAATTTCCCATTTGATAACTTACAAGCATTATCTGAAGTAGTTCCTTGGTATGCACCTGTAGCTAATTATCTAGTTAGCCACACTTTTCCTCCAAATTTTACTAAGCTCCAAAGAGACAAGCTGAAAAGCGAGTCCAAATATTATATTTGGGATGATCCATATTTATGGAGGTACGGCGCTAACCAGGTAATTAGACGGTGTGTGCCTCAATCAGAATTCCAGTCTATTTTAGAGGCCTGCCACTCATCTGAGAGTGGAGGACATTTTGGCCCTCAAAGAACAGCTAGAAAAATTCTAGACTGTGGATTCTGGTGGCCTACTATTTTTAAAAATGCAGCTAAATTTTGTAAATCTTGTTCCCCATGCCAAAGATTTGGTAACATATCCAAGAGGGATGAGATGCCTCAACAGATTATGCTTTTCTATGAAATTTTTGATGTCTGGGGCATTGACTTCATGGGTCCATTTCCAAATTCTAGCGGTTACTCTTATATATTATTAGCCGTAGATTATGTTTCTAAATAGGTGGAAGCAGTTCCTACCCGTACTGATGATGCTAACACTGTTGTTTCCTTTGTTAGAAACTATATTATCTGTCGCTTTGGCTCACCACGAGCAATCGTGAGCAATCAAGGCACCCACTTTTGTAACAGGAGACTAACAGGATTACTGAAAAAGCATGGGATAATTCACAAAGTAGCAATAGCTTATCATCCCCAGACCAATAGGCAAGCAGAAGTCTCTAACAGAGAGATTAAACGTATTTTGGAGAAGATAGTAAAACCTCATAGGAAGGACTGGAGTACCAGGCTACAAGATTCACTCTTGGCATATGGAACAGCGTACAAGACACCCATTGGGATGAGCCCCTTCCGCCTGGTATATAGAAAGGCTTGCCACCTCCCCGTAGAGGTGGAACACAAGGCTTTCTGGGCTGTGAAGGAGTGCAACATGAATCTTACGAAAGCTGGTGCTGAAAGAAAGCTACAACTAGCAGAACTAGAGACCCTCCGCCTAGAAGCATATGACAACTCCACGCGTTACAAGGAGAAAATAAAGGCTGTCCATGACAAGCCCATTAAAAGGAGAGAATTCAGACCAGGGGAGTTAGTTCTTCTTTAAAACTCCAGACTGAGGCTCATGCCGGGTAAACTGAGATCAAGATGGGAAGGTCCATACAGAGTAGAAAAGGTAGAGCCATATGGAGTTTTCCACCTGTGTCATCCTATTAACTCCAAATTTCTTAAGGTTAATGGACATCGCCTAAAGCTTTACCATGGTGAGAAGATGAAGAATCAAAAGGAACTAGAGATTTTCCTCTTGGAAGATCCACCAAGAGAAGCTAAATGAGCCTAACGAGCGTCCAACTTAAGGACATAAAAGCAAAGTGCTAGGTGGGAGACAACCCACCATGGTATGATCGTTCCGTTTCAGTCTTAGTTTTATTTTTACTTTATTTTTATGATGTTAATGACTCTTCTCATCATCCCTGTATTTAGCTGCATATAGCTTGTATGTGCATTTTGCATTTTAGTTTTATTTAAAAAAAAAATCACACACGCACGCGACGCGGCAGCGTCTCTGACGAGTCCGCGTCACCAGTGCGTTATGAAGACAAGAGAATTGGACAGTAAGTCACGCGAAAGCGTGGCTGGAGGTGTGCCTTAGGCACAAACATGTCCACGCATCTGCGTCACCCACGCGGTCGCGTCAATTGGAAAATAAGCCTCCCACGCGTCCGCATCACCCACGCGAATGTGTGACCTTTAAAATCGACGTAAAAGAGGTGTATGGCAGCAAGTTGCGATGGAACTGGGCTGGAATGATGCTAAAAGCACCAACCTTGTCACGCAACCGCGTGCCCTACGTGGCCGCGTCGCCCCCCAAACATGGCCATTCACGCGATCGCGTCAATCACGCGAGCGCGTCACCCAGAATTTTGGCACGAAAGGATTTGAGACAGAGAGTTGCGCGAACGCGTCGCTGCCCTCGCGCCATTCGCACAAAGCAACTCACGCGACCGCGTGACCCACGCGTTTGCGTCACTTGAACACATCGCATACCACGCGACCGCGTCAGTCACGCGTTCGCGTCGCATGCGGCGCACAGAATATCCAGATTAGCCAAAATATCTTATCTTTTCTTCTCCCAAATCCTTATTTTTCTTTTCCCTTATTATCTCTTTCTTCCCCCTTCCCCCTTCTCTAACCATTCTCACTTTTTACCTTCTTCTTCCTCATTTTTCACACCCATCATCAAGGTTCTTTTCTTTCTCTCTTTACTTTTTACTTTCCCTTATCAATTTTATTATGTTTTAAATCTTTCTTTTCACCGTCATTATTTTTCCTTATTCTCTTCTTTTTTATTCCTTTTTATTGGTGTTGAAAATTTATTTCAGTCTTTATTTTCCATATTGTGCTTGGGGATTATCATGGATTTGTTTGACAATTATATATTACTTTTTATAAGGGTTGCTTGCATGTTTCAATTTCCTACTCTCAATAATATTTTCATCATGCATGCCAAGTGTTTGTGAAAATGCCCGTATGGCATTGCACACTACTTTACTTTATTCTATTCCACTACTTTAATGCCTACTTTTCATAAAAGCCCATTTATATTTTATTGATTAAAATATAATTGTCAATACAAACAGATTGTTAGTTTGAATGATGTGGTAATCTAACTTGGACATTGAATGCTTGATCTATGCTACTCATGCCCTTGGCGGCATGCCAATAAACATCTTTCATTTAATTGCCATCACATGCATTTACTATCTTACCTTTGATGAACTTTTCACATGTAGTCTAGACCATGTGTTAACGACATACTTATTTATTGTGCATGGATTACCACCCATATTGTTCGCTCCCTTGCTCGAACCCTTCACTTTACACATTACTTCCTTTTTCCTTTTTTTTAGGATGGCCACCAAGAAAGGAAAAGAGAAAGCTATTTCCAAACCACCAGCAAAGAGAGGAACAAAAAGAGCATTAGTGGCAGAGCCATCTTCAACAGCAGTAAAGCCCTCAACAAAAAGAATCAAGAGGATCATCAAGGTCGATGGAAAAGGCAAAGCCTTTCCAACAAAGGACACTGCGCGGTTTCCTAACCGCTACTGTGAGCAGATGTTCCCCATCCTGGCAGAGAGGAATTATAACAATGAATACCTTCTTATCCTCCCAACCCACATTGCTGAATTTATTGAGCCCCGCATTGAGAGAAGACAATGGAGATTCCTACGGAGACAGCCACGGCAGGTTAATCTCTAATGGGTAGTAGAATTCTACTCCAACTATCACATGCCAACCATGCAGTCTGTCTATGTCCGTCAGAAGTAAGTCCCCATAACTGAAGAGGCCATTCAACACTCTTTAGATCTTTCCCCTGCTCTAGAAGGATTGGACGCATTCCAAGAAGCCTCACTCAAGCGCCAGATATACCAATTTGGCTGGGACACCGTTCTCAGAGTTATCGCACAACCTGGCAGCAAATGGATCTACGGATACCATCGATCCCGACCAAAAGGGATATCGGCTTCAACACTTACCCTGGAGGCTCGAGTATGGGCACAAATTATGTCTCATTACGTCTTTTTGAGCACTCACGAGTCCTCCTTCACTGCAGACATGGCTATTTTACTCTGGTGTATCCTTACAGACCAGTACCTCAATTTACCAAGACACATCCGGAATGCAATGGGACACGTACAGATAGTGGGCAACTTACCTTTTCCCGCCTTGGTTTCAGATCTCGTCTCGACAGCCGGAGTCTCCTACAGAGCTGGAGACACCAAAGCCATACTCCCACGAGATGATCAGTACGTCCCTAACGGGAAATATATCAGACCACCAGCAGGCGCTACAAGCCAGCCCATAGAATCGGCTAAAGACGTTCCTCCTTCAACACCATAAGCACCTACAACAAACCAACTGCTCCATCAAATACTTGAAAGGTTGGATCGGCAGGAACACAAAGCAAAGTTAAGAGAATGCCGGACTCCACCTCATTTACCAGCACAGGGAGCCATGACGGTCCCGATAGTGGAGATGCTGCTACCAGCCCCTCTTTATTCCTGACAGATGGCACCGAGGACGGTGCGAAGCCTTAAGTTTGGGGAGGTCGGTCAGTACCTGAGTTCCGGAGGTAATTTCTTTTCCTTAAAACACCAATAAAATAGGATATTTAGTTAATTTTTCTTTTGTTTAAGATAGGATAAATTGTATAGTAATAATTAGTTGCATGCATGTTCTACTTGATTTAAAATAATAAGTTTCTTCTAAGACCCTACTTTTTGAAAAATTTCACTAATTTAAATCAAAGCCTTTGTGTAAACTTGTTTGAAGTTGTATTTGGAACATAGTTTAAAAAGCTAAGAACATACAACTTGTGATATTTGAGCTTAATTACATAGTTACATTATTTAACCATAAATATTTTATTCTTGTGTGTTTGCTTCTCTATGATTGTGATCTTTATTTTGTTTCATCCTATATGTCCAATGTTTAATATGTTATATGCATGCGTATGATTGAGGCCATTAATTGTTTAGCTCACTTATACCAAATAAGCCTACCCTTTAAATTACCTTTGTCAGCCACTTTGAGCCTTTTTATCCCATTTGTTCTATATTTTACCACATTACTAGCCTTAAGCGGAAAAATAATTAAATATCCCAATTGAATCTTTGGTTAGCTTAAGATAGAAATTGTGTGTTAATTGAGTATGGGAAGATTGTGGGAACAAGGGTTAATAAGGGGATGCTTCATGATAAAATAATGGGAATTTGGGTAGCTATTCATGTGAAACTATGAAAAATCAAAATCCATGTGCATTGATAAGCTATATTTATTTTCACGTTCAAAAATTTTTTTTTTAAATAAATATAAAGGGACAAAATTATCCTGATTCTAAGTTAACTTAAGTTCAAGGATTAATGCATGTGTAACAAAAATTAAAAGAAAGTTGATGCATGAGTATGTAATGCAAAAGTGAAGACTATGGGTAGCTAGGTGATAAACCACTATTTTATTGTTTATAATGTGCTTAATTGTGTGGTTTTATCATGATCTTTACCCACTTATTCATATGATTAGCATGCATTTATACTTCCTTCCTAAAATTATTACATGATTGAAAACTTGCTTCCTAGAGACTTTTAATTATGTATTTTCATTCTCCTTTATTCCATCCGATGTCGTGATCTGTGTGTTAAGTTTTTTAGGCTTTATAGGGCATGAATGAGTTGGAGATTGGAAAAAGAGCTTGCAAAATTGGAAGGAACACAAGAAATTAAGAAGATGACCAGCGAAAAGTGACGCGGCCGCATGGCTCACGTGACCACGCGAAAGAGAGGAAATCGCAGTGACGCGGCCGCATGGCTCACGCAACCGCGCGGATTGGAATAGCACAAGTGACGCAGAGACGTGGACGACGCGCCCGCGTGGCAAGCAAAACGCTGAATGATGCGTCTACATAAATGACGCGATTGCGTGACGTGCGCGATCTGCATAATCTGCAGAATTCGCTGGGGGCGATTTTGGGCCCTGTTTTGACCCAATTTTTGGCCCAGAAAAGCATACTAGAGCCAGAGAACATGCAGAAACCAAGAACAACATTCATTCTGCACAATTTTTAGTTTTTAGATCTAGTCTCACTCATCCTCTATGTTTTCTCTCTACACATTCATAGTTCTTAGGATTTTTATTTCTATTGCTCTTTGCATTGGGATATTGAAAAGAGTTATTACCTCATCAAGACTTCGTCATTCTAGTTCATTTTCTTTACTTAGCTTTACTCTTCCATGTCCTTTAATTTACTCAATTTTACTATTGGATTAATTTAGAATTTATTAATACAAGAATTACTTTTATTTTTAATTGATTCCTTTGAGTTTTATTTATCATGTCTTTCTTTAATTCCCTTT
>NC_029789.2:82125304-82162076 GCF_000816755.2 Arachis ipaensis | reverse complement strand
CAAGAATAGGGCTTCCAACTAATCTACTCCCAGTCAAGGCTTTTATTTAACTTACTTAATTTCTCCAATTTAATTTCCTGTTTATTCAACTCAAACCCTTTTTGAAAACATCTGATTAATAAAATAGCACACCTTTCTACAACTCGTTGGGAGACGACCTGGGATTCATACTCCCAGTATTTTAATTTTGATTTTTGTGACAACCCTTCTAAATTGATAAGCGGATTTCTGGTTGGTTAAGAACTATACTTGCGACGCATATCTCATAACGATACTTAATTCGCCAATTTCCGCCACGTCAATTTCTGGCGCCGTTGCCGGGGAGTTGCAATAGAGTGCTAAAGTTATTAATTGGAATTTATTTATTTGCATTTTATTTTATCTTGCTACTATGAGCTGCTTGTTTCTTTCGCTAGATGACGCGTTCACCTCCTGATCCAAACTTGCCAGTATTCGATCCTGAGATTGAAAGAACTATTTCACAAATAAGGCAAGCTCGGTGTCGGTTAGTCCTCTCTGAGGGCGGATCTGAAACATCATTTGAGGAAGAAACCAGCCCCCGTTCTACTGATTCGGTTGATTTACGTGTAGGTGACATGGCAGAACCTAGGAGAGTTAGTATCCAGGAGGCTGGAGCCCCTGATTTTACAATGCAACCATTTCAAGCGCATCACCCAGCGGTGGCTACATACTTTGAAATAAAGACTTCACTGCTCAATTTGATGCCCAAGTTTCATGGCTTACCACTGGGATACATTTAGAAGAGAATTTTTGGAAAAGTTCTTTCTAGCTGAAGTTACTGATAAACTGAGGAAAGACATTTCCATGATTGTTCAGGACGAATCTGAGACTCTCTATGAATACTGGGAGCGCTTCAATAATCTTCTAGAAGCATGCCCCCACCATATGATTGACAAGATAGTGTTGTTCAGTTACGTCACACAGGGCATGAGGCCCCAAGATAAAACCACATTGAAAAGTGCTAGCAATGGGTCTATGAAAAAGTACAAGACCACCGATGAGGCATAGCAATTGATCAGCGACTTAGATGAATCCACTCGGAATCACAGGTAGAAACAAGGCCGTTCAAAATCCATTGCAGAAGTATCCTCTAGCAGAGAGACTGCTACTCTAACTCAGAGTATCTGTGAAATGACCAACTTGCTGAAGCAGATGCAATTGAATTAACAACAAGTTCAGCAAGCTCAACTTTCTCCACCACAGCAAAGCCAACAGTTAGTCCCACAGAGAATTTGTAGAATCTGTGCTGATTATAGCCATTATACTGACGAATGTCCGCAGCTCCAGCAGGAAGACAACACCGTGGCAGCCACTCATAACTTCTATGACCGCCCCAACCAAGGGTACAATTAAGGTGGCAATTACAGCCATGGATGGCAGGACAATTCTAACCAGAATTGGAGGGACAATAACAACAGAGGAGGCAGAGACAATCAGGAAAATCAGAGGTGGAATAACAACAACAACAGGCAGCAAAACCAGAACCAGCCTTACAGAGCACCTCACCTGAGGCAATCCCAAGGACCACAGAATACCCAACAGCAGACCTCTCAAATTACTTATCCTTCTTCATCTGCTAATGATGACTTACTATAATCTATTGATCGGAGACAATAGACCATGGAAAATAACCTTTATGCTACACTAAATGGTCTGAACTCTACCCTGCAAGCTCTTGTCTCATAGATTGGATCAACGAATAACTCCAATAACCAGCCTTTGAGCTCCAGTGGAATTTCCTCTCAACCATTACCCAATCCAAAGGGTGGCATTAATGCCATCACCCTAAGGTCCGGAACCACACTACAGGAGAGGAATCTGGAGGAGCCAAGCCCACCAGAACACGCCTCAGCTGAAGAGGTAGTGGAAATAGAAGATGTTGAAGAGGAAGAGGACATACAGGACATAGATGAAAAAGAAAAAGTTCAACCACAGGAGGAAGCACCAAAGGGCGCAGACACTGCAGAAGACACCACTCCCATTCTATTTCCACAACTTGCAAGGAAGCCCAGGAAGCAGCTAGAACCTGATCCCAAAATGGTAGAGATATTCAAAAAGGTTGAAGTAACTGTTCCTCTTTTTGATGTTATTCAACAGGTACCTAAATATGCCAAGTTTCTAAAAGATTTATGTATACATAAAGACAAAATTAATGAATTAGAAACTATTCCTTTAGGTAGTTCCATATCTGCTTTAATGGGAGGTTTATCTGAAAAGTGTAGTGACCCAGGTCCATGTATGGTTAATTGTACTATTGGTGGTGTGGTATTTTCTGACTGCATGTGTGATTTAGGAGCATGTGTGAGTATAATGCCTTTGTCTATATATGATATTTTGAGGCTCCCTCCCTTAAAAAGGTCGGAAGCTCGTTTTGTGTTAGCAGATAAAAGCATTATTACAGTGGTTGGAGTTACTGAAGATGTATTAGTGGGCATTAAGGGGCTCACATTTCCCATTGATTTTTATATCCTGGAGATGCCCCAAAATGACTCAGAGAAGCCGTCATCAATCCTACTCGGAAGACCATTCCTGAAGACCTCGAAGTTCAAATTAGATGCTTTTTCAGGAACATACTCTTTTGAAATAGATGGCCGAGTAGTAATCTTTAATCTGAATGGAGTTATGATGCATCCTCCGGAGGATCATTCTATCCTCTAGTGTTACATCATAGATGAAACCGTGGCTGAAGTTCACCAGGAGGAATTTGAAGAGAAGTACATAGGGCAAGGTCCAAGTGTGGGGACATTCTCAGAGGACAATGACAGTGCTTTACCTTTTTCACCAGCTCCAGACAACCCAGAGCCTGACAATGATCAGAAGTTAGAATTAAAACCCCTTCCTCCACACCTCAAATATGCTTACCTTGAGGACGAGTAGAAGTTTCCAATATTCATTGCAAGGGAACTCACTTCTCAACAGGAAGAGCAGTTACTTAGTGTGCTGAGGAGGCACAAGAAGGCAATTGGTTAGAGCTTGGCAGACATAGTAGGCATCAACCTTCAAGTCTGTAAGCATAGAATATTTTTAAAAGGGGGAGCAAGACCTGTCCGTCAACCCCAGAGAAGACTAAACCCCACTATCTTAGAGGTTGTCAAAAAGGAAGTGACCAGACTACTGGAGGCAGATATCATCTGTCCCATCTCAGACAGTGAATGGGTAAGCCCAGTACAAGTGGTGCCCAAGAAGTCTGGAGTCACTACAGTGAAGAATGAGCATGGAGATCTCACTGCAACCAGAGTTCAGAACGCCTGGAGGGTCTACATTGACTACAGACGCCTCAACCAGGCCACTCGTAAGGATCACTATCCTCTTCCATTCATTGATCAAATGCTGGATCGCTTGTCAGGTAAATCACATTATTGTTTTACACAGGTTATTTCGAGATTCATATAGCTCCTGAGGATCAGGAAAAGACCACTTTTACATGTCCTTTTGGGACTTATGCTTACAAGAAAATGCCCTTTGGCTTGTGTAATGCACCAGCTACCTTTCAAAGGTGCATGATGAGTCTTTTTTCTAATCTTATTGAGGACTGTATAGAAGTTTTTATGGATGATTTTAGTGTGTATGGCGATTCCTTTACCCTTTGCTTAGATGGATTATCTAGAGTATTAGATAGATGTGTCAGTACAAACCTTGTATTAAATTTTGAAAAATGTCACTTTATGGTAAAACAAGGTATTGTACTAGGACATGTTGTGTCTAATACTGGCATTTCTGTAGATCCAGTAAAGGTGGATGTTATTTCTAGTTTACCTTACCCCTCTTCTATGAGGGAAGTCCGTTCGTTCCTTGGCCATGCAGGTTTTTACAGGAGATTCATTAAGGACTTCAGTAAGGTAGCACTTCCCTTATCCAGACTACTGCAGAAGGATATGGAGTTCGAGTTTAGTGAGGATTGCAAACAAGCATTTGATAAGCTGAAGACCGCCCTGACTCAAGCTCCAATTGTGAGAGGACCAGACTGGACCCAGCTATTTAAAATAATGTGCGATGCCTCCAACCATGCAATAGGAGCAGCACTGGCTCAGCGTGAAGGTAAGGACCCCTTTGTTATTGCTTATGCGTCTAAAACTTTAGATGCCGCTCAGTCCAATTACACTACTACTGAGAAAGAGCTTCTTGCTATTATTTTTGCTCTGGATAAATTCCGAGCCTATTTACTTGGTGCGAAGGTAGTAGTGTACTCGGACCACGCAGCTCTAAAGTATCTATTAGCTAAAAAGGAGTCCAAACCAAGGCTTATACGTTGGATACTGCTATTACAAGAATTTGATTTAGAAATTAAGGATAGGAGTGGTAACCAGAATTTAGTTGCAGACCATTTGAGTCGCCTTGAGCATATTACCGATGACCCAACTCCTATAGCTGATAATTTCCCATTTGATAACCTGCAAGCAGTATCTGAGGTAGTCCCTTGGTATGTACCTGTAGCTAATTATCTAGTTAGCCGCACCTTTCCTCCAAACATTTCTAAGCATCAAAGAGACAAGCTGAAAAGCGAGTCTAAATATTATATATGGGACCCATATTTATGGAGATGTGGCGCTGACCAGGTAATTAGATGGTGTGTGCCTCAATCAAAATTCCAGTCCATCTTAGAGGCATGTCACTCGTCTGAGAGTGGAGGACATTTTGGCCCTCAAAGAACAGCTAGAAAAATCTTAGACTGTGGATTCTGGTGGCCTACACTTTTTAGAGATGCTGCTGAATTTTGTAGATCTTGTTTCCCATGCCAAAAATTTGGTAATATATCCAAGAGGGATGAGATGTCTCAACAAATTATGCTTTTCTGTGAAATTTTTTATGTTTGGGGCATTGACTTCATGGGTCCATTTCAAAATTCTAATGGTTATTTTTATATATTCTTAGCTGTGGATTACGTTTCCAAATGGGTGGAAGCAATTCCTACCCGCACTGATGATGCTAACATTATTGTTTCCTTTGTGAGAAACCACATTATTTGTCGCTTTGGATCACCACGAGCAATCGTGAGCGATCAAGGCACCCATTTTTGTAACAGGAGACTAACAGGATTAATGAAGAAGCATAGGATAATTCATAAGATTGCAACAGCCTACCATCCTCAAACTAATGGGCAAGCCGAGGTGTCAAACAGAGAGATAAAGCGTATCTTGCAGAAGATAGTCAAACCTCATAGAAGAGACTGGAGCACCAGGCTACAAGATGCACTCTGGGCATACAGAACAGCATACAAAACACCCATTGGGATGAGTCCTTTCCGCTTAGTTTATGGCAAAGCTTGTCATCTCCCTGTTGAAATAGAGCACAAAGCCTTTTGGGCAGTAAAGGAGTGCAACATGGGAATTGAGAAAGCCAGAGCTGAAAGGAAGTTGCAACTGCAAGAACTAGAAAGCCTTCGCCTAAAGGCTTATGAGAACTCAAGACTATACAAGGAGAA
This sequence comes from Arachis ipaensis, assembly GCF_000816755.2. Classification (NCBI taxonomy): domain Eukaryota; kingdom Viridiplantae; phylum Streptophyta; class Magnoliopsida; order Fabales; family Fabaceae; genus Arachis; species Arachis ipaensis. The sequence goes on along the minus strand of NC_029789.2, from coordinate 82,156,633 downwards.
GATGAAGGCTGTACATGATCAGCACATCAAGAGAAAAGAGTTCCAACCTGGGGACTTAGTCCTCCTTTACAAATCTCGACTGAGGCTCATGCCAGGCAAGTTGAGATCGAGATGGGAAGGTCCATACAGAGTAGAGAAGGCCGAACCATACAGAGTTTATCATCTAAGCCATCCTTCAAGCTCTGAACTTATCAAAGTTAATGGACATCGTTTAAAGTTGTACCATGGCGAGAAGCTGAAGAAAAACAAGGAGCTCGAGATCTTCCTCTTGGAAGATCCCCACATAGCCGAAGCCTGAGATGTGGAGCGTCCAACTTACGGACGTTAAAGAAAAGTGCTAGGTGGGAGACAACCCACCATGGTATGATCATTATTTTCTTTATTTTTAGTTTTCCCTATTCAATAACTCTTCTCTTTATCAGTACATTTTGCGCATATGCATTTACATATTTTTAAAAAAAATTTTTTTTTACGCGACGCGACAGCCTCATTGACGCGTCCGCGTAGCAGGAGATGGGAGGAAATAATAAAACGAACAGAGAGTCCCGCAAGAGCGTGGCGGAGGCGTGCCAGTGGCACAAATCGCCCCACGCGACCGCATCACCGACGCGTCCGCGTCAAATGGGAACATTGGACTCCCACGCGACCGCGTCACTCACGCGGCCGCGTGCCCTGGAATTCGACGTAAAAAGGGTGCACGACCGAAAGTTGTGCTAGAGTGGTGCTAGATTGGTGCTGAACGCACAATTCTTCCCACGCGGCCGCGTGACCGATGCGACCGCGTCATATCCTTCTCATGGCCACTCACACGATCGCATGCCCTACGCGATCGCGTCACCCCAGATTTGGCAATAAATAAAATTTCGTACAGAGAGTTGTGCAAGCGCGAGGCTGCCCTCGCGCAAGTAGCATAAAACGGGTCCCGCGACCGCGTGACCGACGCGACCGCGTCAATTATTATAAGCGCAATTCGCGCGACCGCGTGCCCCACGCGGCCGCGTCACTTGCGCTGCACAGCTTCCCTGATTTGCCAATTATCTTATCTTTCTTTTCCCCAAATCCTATTTTTTCTTTTTCCCCCCTTATTTCTTCTTTCTCCCTTCTTCCTTCTTTCTCACTTTCTACTCTATCTCTCTCTCTCACTCCCATTAACAAGGTTTTCTTTTCTTCCCCCCTTACTTTTCTATTATTCTTCTTATTTTTATATGTCACGTTCTTTTCTTTTCTTTTTACTTTCATTATCCATATTTTCTTTTTTCTTTCTTTTTCTTTTTTACTTGGTGTTGGAAATTTACTTGAGTCATTATTTCTCATTATATGCTTGTGGATCGTTGTAAAATTGTTTGGCAATTATATATTACCTTTTTAAAGGGTTGCTTGCATGTTCACTTTAATACTTTCTATACCTTATTTACCATGTACGCTATGTGTTTGTGAAAAGGCCAATATAGCATTATGCATTTTTCTACGTTATTCTATTCTATTATTAAATGCTTGTTTTTCACAAAACCCCTTTCATATTTTATTCGTTGAAAATAATTGTCAATACAAACGTGATGGTTTGTTACGAGTGATGCTTGACCTATGTTACTCATGCCTTTGCCAGCATGCCAATAAACATCTTGCATCTAATTACCCAAACATGCACTTGCTTTATTCCCTTTGATGAACTTTTCACATGTAGTCATGACCATCTGTTCACTTCATTCATCTTTAATGTGCATTGATTGCCACCCATACCATCATATTCCTTGCTTTACCCCTTGACATTTTGACATACTTCGTCTTTTCTCCCTTTCAGGATGGCCACCAAGAAAGGAAAAGAGAAAGCTACTCCCAAACCACCAGCAAGAAGAGGAACAAAAAGAGCATTAGTGGCAGAGCCCTCTTCAACTGCGGTTAAACCCTCAACAAAAAGAACTAAGAGGATTATAAAGGTTGATGATAAAGAAAAAGCCTTCCCAGCAAAGGACACTGCGCGATTTCCCAATCGCTACTGTGAGCAGATGTTCCCCATCCTGGCAGAAAGGAGTTACAACAACGAATACCTTCTTCTCCTCCCAAACCATATTGCTACCTTTGTTGAGCCGCAAATTGTACAAAGACAATGGGGTTTCCTACAGAGACAGCCGAGGCAGGTCAATCTTTCTTGGGTAGTCGAGTTCTACTCCAACTTCCACCTGCCAACCCTGCAGTCTGTCTTTGTCCGTCAGAAGCAAGTCCCCATTACAGAAGAAGCTATTCAAAGAGCTCTAGATCTTCCCTCTAGCGGGAAATACATCAGACCTCCACCAGCCACCACAAGCCATCCTACTAAACCGGTTGAAGATATTCCTTCCTCAACACCACAAGCACCTACTACGGACCAACTGCTCCATCAGATACTCGAAAGGTTGGTTCGGCAGGAACACAAAGCTAAGATGAGAGAGCGCCGTAACAAGCGCCGATTCACATACCTCAAAGAGCTGATTATGGGAAAATTCAAGGACTCAGACACCCCGGACTCCATGTCCTTTACCAGCACAGGAAGCCATGATAGCCCAGGCTGTGGAGATACTACTACCAGCCCACCTTTGTTTCTAACAGATGGCACCGAGGACGGTGCAAAGCCTTAAGTGTGGGGAGGTCGGTCAGTACCTGACTTCCGGAGGTAATTTCTCTTCCCTAAACACCAATAAATTAGGATATTTAGCTAGTTTTTCTTTTATAGAATCGGATAAATTTCATAGTAATAGATTAGTTGCATGCATGTTCTACTTGATTGAAAAGACAACAAGTTTCTTCTAAGACTCTATTTTTGGAACAAAATTTCACTAATTTTAATTAAAACTTTTATGTTAAATTTGCTTGAAGTTGTATTTGGAACATGATTTTTGAGCTAAAGAACACACAACCTGTGAAATTCGAGCCTTTATGCATGGTTACACTATTTAACCATAATTATTTTATTCTTGTGTGTTTACTTCTCTATGATTGTAATCTATATTTTGTTTTATCCTATATGTCCAATGTTTATTATATTTATATGTTTGCATATAATTGAGGCCATTAATTGTTTAGCTCACTTATCCAAATTAAGCCTACCCTTTCAATTACCTTTGTTAGCCACTTTGAGCCTTTAAATCCCATTTGTTCTATATTTTTCCACATTACTAGCCTTAAGCGGAAAAACAATTATATATCCCAAACTGAATCTTTGGTTAGCTTAAGATAGAATTATGTGTGCTAATATAATGGGAAATTGTGGAAACAAAAGATAATAAGGGAATGTGTCATGGTAATATAATGGGAATTTGGACACCTACTCATGTGAAACTATAAGAATTAAAAATCTATGTGCATTGATAAGCTATGTTTATTTTTATGTTTATGTTAAAAAAAAAAACCAAAAATATTCAATAAATAAATAAGAGGACAAAATTACCCCATTGTTAAGTTAAGAATTCAAAAATCAATGCATGTATGATAAAATTAAGATAAAAAGTTGATACATGAGTGTGGAATGTGAAAGGGAAATTCTGGGTAGCTAGGTATGAATTCTAAGGTTATATAGAATATATATATGTTATGTTAAAGCTTGGGTTAATTAAAGATTCAGTTTATAGGCTTACTTAGCCATATATGTATCCTTACCATTACCTTAGCCCCATTACAACCTTGAAAAGACCTCATGATGTTTGCATTGGTATATTAAATGTTGTTGATTGGTTAGGAGAAGAACAAAAATTAGAGAGCACGATTAGAGAAGGATAGAGTGATTGCCCTATACACTAGAGAGATTAGAGCGTACATACATCATCAGTGAGGGTTCAATGCTTAAAATTCTATGTTCCCTGCTTTCATGAGCTACCTTCTTGCATTTTTATCTGTTCTTACTGTATGAGAATTGAATTAGTGGAATTTGATTTGTAATTATTTTGAAGAGCTTATTTACTATTGATCAAGTGGACAAGAATCATATAGTTGCATTCACATATATAAGTTGCATTGCATTGCATGAGTTTTATATGTTCCTACTCATTTATTTTATCTCCTTCAACCAAGCATGAGGACATGCTAATGTTTAAGTGTGGGGAAGTTGATAAACCACTATTTTATGGTTTATAATGTGCTTAATTATGTGGTTTTATCATGATCTTTACCCACTTATTCATATGATTAGCATGCATTTATACTTCCTTTCTAAAATTATTACATGATTGAAAACTTGCTTCCTAGAGTCTTTTAATTATGTATTTTAATTCTCCTTTATTCCATCCGATGTCGTGATCTGTGTGTTAAGTGTTTCAGGCTTTATAGGGCATGAATGAGTTGGAGATTGGAAAGGGAGCTTGAAAAATTGGAAGGAACACAAGAAATTAAGGAGATGACCAGTGAAAAGTGACACGGCCGCATGGCTCACGCGACCGCGCGAAAGAGAGGAAATTGCAGTGATGCGGCTGCATGGCTCATGCAACCGCGCGGATTGGAATAGCACAAGTGACGCGGAGGCGTGGACGACGCGCCCGCGTGGCAAGCAAAACGCCGAATGACGCGTCCGCATGAATGATGCAATCGCGTGACGTGCGCGATCTGCATAATCTGCAGAATTCGCTGGGGCGATTTTGGGCCCTGTTTTGACCCAGTTTTTGGCCCAGAAAAGCATACTAGAGCCAGAGAACATGAAAAAACCCAGAACAACATTCATTCTACACAATTTTTAGTTTTTAGATCTAGTCTCACTCATCCTCTAGGTTTTCTCTCTACACATTCATAGTTCTTAGGATTTTTATTTCTATTGCTCTTTGCATTGGGATATTGAGAAGAGTTATTACCTCATCAAGACTTCGTCATTCTAGTTCGTTTTCTTTACTTGTCTTTACTCTTCCATGTCCTTTAATTTACTCAATTTTACTATTGGATTAATTTAGAATTTATTAATACAAGAATTACTTTTATTTTTAATTGATTTCTTTGAGTTTTATTTATCATGTCTTTCTTTAATTCCCTTTTCTATGTTATGAGTTCTACATTCACAATGAGCGAGTAGTTCCCTAACTTGATAGGGAGTTGATTGAAAGGAACCCTTGAGTTGGGATGCTTAAAAGAAAAATTTTAATTGGGTTTATTGTTGGAATGCTCTCTAGTCACTGACACTAATCCTTTTCAATTGAGCGGATTGGAACTTGTGAATAGAAACAGTATTCCAACTTGTTTGACTTTCCCTTACCTAGTAAGGGATAACTAAACAAAACAACCTTCAATTATCAATTAATCTTGAGAGTACTTCAACAAGAATAGGGCTTCCAACTAATCTACTCCCAGTCAAGGCTTTTATTTAACTTACTTAATTTCTCCAATTTAATTTCCTGTTTATTCAACTCAAACCCTTTTTGAAAACATCTGATTAATAAAATAGCACACCTTTCTGCAACTCGTTGGGAGACGACCTGGGATTCATACTCCCAGTATTTTAATTTTGATTTTTGTGACAACCCTTCTAAATTGATAAGCGGATTTCTGGTTGGTTAAGAACTATACTTGCAACGCATATCTCATAACAATTCTTAATTCGCCAATTTCTGCCACGTCACTAGGCATGATTCTAAAGTTATATAGAGTATATGTATGTTAGGTGAAGGATTATGTTAATTAAAGATTCAATTTATAAAGCTCACTTAGCCGTATACATATACCCTCACCTTTACCTTGACCCCATTACAACCTTGAAAAAGACCTCATGATGTTTGCATTGGTATATTAAATATTATTGATTAGTTAGGTGAAGAAAAAATTTTAGAAAGCATGACTAGAGAAGAGTAGAGTGATTACCCTATACACTTGAGAGAATAGAGTGCACATACACCATCAGTGGGGGTTCAGTGCTTGATTCTATGTTCCCTGCTTTCATGAGTTGTCTTCTTACAATGTTACCTGTATTTACTATATGAATTGAGTTAATGAAATCTAATTTATATTTGTCTTGAAGAGCTTATTACTAATGAGATGTCATCATGTCATGCTTTTCAATGCTTTTTCATACAAGAAATTGATAATTAGTGCTTAAATATTGCATTCTTTTGTGCTTAAAGGTATATTTCCTTGATCTTTTGATTTTATAAATTTTGTAGAAAATAAGGAGAAAAATAAGCAAAAAAGCACAAAATGAGCTAAAAAGAAGAAAAGAGGAATTTTGGGCACGCTTTGAAGATTGAGCACGCTTTGGAACCTTAGGCCACGATTTTAAAAGCGTGGCTCATGACAATGAAGCCTTGAGACATGCATCAATGCCGTATGCATGCATGCATTAATTGATGAAAATGCAATTGGCAAATGATGCTTTAACGTTAATGCATTAAGCATTATTAAATAAAGCCATACATTTCTAATTGGTAAATAAATGCTTTAACGTTAAATGCATTAAGCATCAATACTTAAAGTCATGGAAGCATGCATTTCATTTTACTGTCGTTAAAATAAATTGGCCAATGCATTAGCAATTAATTAATAAAGCCAATAATTTAATGAAAGCATGAGAATAAATGCAATGCTACGGCATTAAGGAATTGATGAAAGCATGCATTATTAAATCAATGCCAAGGCGTGAAAATAAAGCATGCATGCATTCAGTTAATTAATACCATCATGCATTGGCATTATTTAATGGACGGAATGAGAGCTCAAGCAAGGATTAGCATTTATGGGCACTAAGTTGGCATCAGCAAGGAAGCTGAGTTGGATGAGTAAACTGAGCGCTACAAAGAATCACAAAGACATGCATAGCTCAGTTCACTAAGTGAACTTTATCGTGCCTTCCTTAAAATTAATTCAAGGCACAACTCCAAGGAATGAAGCCACAAGGTTTCGAACCCATGACCTAAAGGACAAAGGTGCCTTTTTCAACTGAGCTCTACCTTTGTTTTATTCACAAGGAAAATTGGAGCTGAATTGCTCCCACCAAGGATCGAAGAGAGGACCCTTCTATGCGCACAAGGGCGCTCAGTTCACTTTTTCAACTGAGCACTGCACCCTTCGAATTATTGCAAGCAAGGCACGCTAGGAGGCTGCACCAAGGCTTGTCATGCGCAACAGAATTGCAAGGCAAACAAGGCTTGGTGCGCGCAAGGAAGGGCCAAAGACAAGTTTGGGCGCTCAGTTAACTTTCACAACTGAGCCCTGCCCTGGGAGCTGCACCATGGTCCAAAATTCAATTAAAAATCAAATTAGATTCAATTCTTCACCAATTGAATCAAGGCCAAATGGACCCATCTCTCTTCAAATCCAAAGCAAGCCAAGCCCACATCATTACTCAAAGGCACAAGAACAAGTTAGAATAGGAATTCCAATTAATTGTAATTTGTCTTCAATTTCGTTTTCATTTTGTGAAGCCTATATAAGGCATCATTTTCATCTTTGTTAGGAGGCTGGCTCCAATAGGGAGCTTTGTACTCTCAAGTCCAAGTCAACTCCTGTAGAAAGACTAGCTTTAGAGCGATCCAAATCAATAAGTAATTTCTAATTTTAAATCAACTGCTGAGTCTGATAACTCCAGTGTTACCAATTACTTAACCAAAGCAAAAAAGGAATAAATCTTGAATTAAATTGAAAACATTTTAAATAGAGTAAAACAATCATAAATCTGAAATACCTCAAATTATATTAAATAGAATATTCAAATCTAACATGGAAAGATTCATAAGCCAAATTAAAAAGATAAATAACAATTAAAGTAATAGAATAAATTAAAGGAATATTGAACCTGGAATGAAGAGAAGTAGCCTAGTCATAATAGAAATCCTAAATCCTAATCCTAATCCTAAATCCTAAGAGAGAGGATAGAGCCTCTCTCTCTCTAAAACTACATCTAAAATCTCAAATTGTGAATTATGAAAGTATGATTTATGAATGAATGGATTTCCCCACTTTATAGCCTCTAATATGTGTTTTTTGGGCCAAAAACTGGGCTAGAAACAGCCCAAAAATCGCTGGTTGCGAAATCTGCCACGTTGGTTTTTGTCACTGCGATGCGTCCGCGTAAATCACGCGTGCACGTCACCTAGATTTACGGACACTATGATAAATTATATATCATTTCGAAGCCCCAGATGTTAAATTTCCAACGCAACTGAAACTGCATCATTTGGACCTCTGTAGCTCAAGTTATAACCATTTGAGTGCGAAGAGGTCAGGTTGGACAGCTTAGCAATTTCTTTAACTTCTTGTATTCCTTCCACTTTTGCATGCTTCCTTTCCATCCTCTAATCCATTCATGCCCTATAAATCCTGAAATCATTTAACACACATATCAAGGCATTGAATGGTAATAGGAGAGGATTAAACATAGTAAAATTTAAGAGCACGAAGCATGTTTTCAATCATAGCACAAAATCGAGAAGGAAATTGTAAAAACATGCATTTTGTATGGATAAGTGTATGAAAGATTGATAAAATCCACTCAATTGAGCACAAGATAAGCCATAAAATAATGGTTTATCAAGTATCCACAAGCATTAGTATAGTAAGATAATACCCAAATAAAACTCCAATACCAACATAAAAATGCATGAAAAAAAAAGAAAGAAAAAGAAACCATGGATAATTGAAACTAAAAGAAAAAAAAAGAAGAAAGAAACATAAATTAATGTAATAATGAAGGGGTAGATGAGAGAAAGAAAAGAAACCTGATGAAGAAGTTGAAGAAGGGGAGAAGAAAGTAATAGATATGAAGAAAGAATAAGGAACAATGGAGGAAGAAGAAAGAGAGAAGAAGGAAGAATTAATTAGGAAAAAGAGTTAGCATTGGGGGGTGGATGAATTGAAATCAGGCGCTGAGGTGGTTTAATTGTGCGTCGCATGCGACGCGTATGCGTAAGGCACGCGTACGCATGGGTCGCGTGATTTCTAAGCGACGCATACGGATGATATGGGTTGTGCAATTGGCGCGAAGGCAGCCCCGCGCATGCACAAGTCTCTGTTTGATATGCACGAGAGCCAAAAATGCACATGACGCGTCCGCGTCAGGGACGGGCACGCGTGGATGGCCATTGTGGGAAAACGACGTGCACGCGTCAGGGACGCATACGCGTGATGGGATTTTGCTCCCAGCACAGTTCCAGCCCCACACCATCATAACTCTCTGGCCAAACACCAAGTATGCCAATTTTACATTGTCACGTGTGCGCATCAGGGAGGCGGACACGTGATGGGCTGAAATCGCAAGCGACGCATACGTGTGAGGGACACGTACACGTGGTCTTGCTTGTGTTCAAGGCACACTTCCAACCCCACTCCCATGCAACTCTCTGTTCAATTCTTATTTGTCTCGCTCACTCATATGACGCGTACGCGTCAGCGACGCTCGCGCGTCGAGTGCTGGTTTTTTTTTTCTTATGCATTATGCAGATGAATATGCAAAAATTATGAAGGACTACTGTGAAAAACAAAAGAAAATAAAACTAGGAATGAAAAGGAACGATCATACTATGGTGGGTTGTCTCCCACCTAGCACTTTGCTTTTACGTCCTTAAGTTGGACGGTCCACAAGCTCAATCTTCCGCTGCTGGTGGATCCTCCAAGAGGAAGATCTCGAGCACCTTATTGTTCTTCATCTTCTCACCATGATACAGCTTTAAGTGATGTCCATTGACCTTGATGCATTTGGAACTTGAAGGATGGCTCAGGTGAAAGACTCCATATGGCTCTGCCTTCTCTACTCTATAGGGGCCTTCCCACCTGGATCTCAGCTTGCCTGGCATAAGCCTCAGCCATGAGTTGTAAAGGAGAACTAGCTCCCCAGGTCTGAACTCTCTTCTCTTGATATGTTTGTCATGCACAGCCTTCGCCTTTTCTTTGTATAGCCTGGAGTTGTCATATGCTTCGAGGTGAAGGGTCTCCAGTTTTGTTAGTTGCAGCTTTCTTTCAGCACCAGCCTTCCCAAATCCCATGTTGCATTCCCGCACAGCCCAGAAAGCCTTGTGTTCCATCTCCACTGGGAGGTGGCAAGCCTTTTCATATACTAGGCGAAAGGGGCTCATCCCTATTGGCGTCTTGTATGCTGTCCGATAGGCCCAGAGTGCGTCTACAAGCCTGGTGCTCCAGTCCTTCCTATAAGGCTTGACTATCTTCTCCAGTATGCGCTTTATCTCCCTGTTAGACACCTCGGCTTGTCCATTAGTATGAGGATGATAGGCTGTTGATACCTTGTGCAGAATGTCGTGTCTCTTCAGTAGACCTGCTAATCTCCTGTTACAAAAGTGAGTGCCTTGATCACTCACGATTGCTCGTGGTGATCCAAAGCGACAGATAATATGTTTTCTAACAAAGGAGACAATAGTGTTAGCATCATCAGTTCGGGTAGGAATTGCTTCCACCCATTTAGAAACATAATCTACAGCTAACAATATATATAAGAAACCACTAGAATTTGGAAATGGACCCATGAAGTCAATGCTCCAAACATAAAAAATTTCACAGAATAGAATAAGCTGTTGGGGCATCTCATCCCTCTTGGATATATTCCCAAACCTTTGGCATGAGGGACAGAATTTACAGAAGGCAGCAGCATCTTTAAAAAGAGTGGGCCACCAGAATCCACAGTCTAAAATTTTTCTAGCTGTTCTTTGAGGGCCAAAATGTCCACCACTCTCAGAAGAATGGAAGGCCTCTAAAATGGACTGAAACTCTGATTGAGGTACACACCTTCTAATTATTTGGTCTGCACTATACCTTTATAAATATGGGTCATCCCATATACAGTATTTGGACTCGCTTTTCAGCTTGTCCCTTTGATGCTTAGTAAAATTAGGAGGAAGGTATGAGTAACTAGATAATTAACTATAGGTGCATACCAAGGAACTACTTCAGATATTGCGTGCAAGCTGTCAAATGTAAAAGCATCATTGATAGGAGTGGAGTCACCCGTAATGTGCTCAAGGCAACTCAAGTGGTCCGCCACAAATTCTAGGAACCACTCCTATTCTTAATTTCTAAATCAAATTCTCGCAGCAACAATATTCAACGTATCAACTTTGGTTTGGAATCTTTTTTAGCTAATAAATATTTTAGAGCTGCATGGTCTGAGTATACTACCACCTTAGTACCAAGTAAGTAGGCTCAGCATTTATCCAGAGCAAAAACAATAGCCATAAGCTCTTTTTCAATGGTAGTATAATTAGACTGAGCAGCGTCTAAGGTCTTAGAGGCATAAGCTATTATGAAAGGGTCCTTACCTCCGCACTAAGCCAGCGCCGCTCCTACTGCATGGTTGGAGGCATCACACATAATCTCAAAAGGCTGGCTCCAGTCTGGTCCTCTCACAATCAGGGCTTGAGTCAAGGCGATCTTCAGCTTATCAAACGCTTCCATGTAATCCTCACTCAGCTCGAACTCAATATCCTTCTACAGCAGTTTGGATAAAGGCAATGCTACCTTACTGAAGTCCTTGAAAAACCCCTGGTAGAAACTTGCATGACCAAGGAATGAATGGACTTCCCTCACGGAGGAGGGGTAAGGTAAACTATAAATAACATCTACTTTTGTTGGATCTTCAGAAATACCAGTATTAGAAACAACATGTCCTAGAGCAATACATTGATTTACCATAAAATGACATTTTTTAAAATTTAAAACAAGGTTTGAACTAACACATCTGTCTAATACTCTAGCTAAACTATCCAAGCAAAGGTTAAATGAATCACCATATACGCTAAAGTCATCCATGAAAACTTCCATACAGTTCTCAATAATATCTGAGAAAATACTCATCATGCACCTTTGGAAAGTAGCTGGTGCATTACATAAGCCAAAAGGCATCCTCTTGTATGCATACGTTCCAAAGGGACATGTAAAAGTAGTCTTCTCATGATCTTCAGGAGCTATATGAATTTGAAAGTAGCTTGTATAACCATCTAAAAAGCAGTAGTGTGATTTACCTGACAGGCGATCAAGCATCTGATCGATGAATGGCAAGGGGTAGTTATCCTTGCGGGTAGCCTGGTTGAGGCGCCTGTAATCAATGCAAACTCTCCAGGAATTCTGCACTATAGTTGTTATGAGCTCCCCAGGCTCATTCTTCACTGTTGTGACTCCAGACTTTTTGGGCACCATTTGTACTGGGCTAACCCATTCGCTATCTGATATTGGATAAATGATATCAGCTTCAAGCAGTCTGGTCACTTCCTTCTTGACAACTTCTAAGATGGTGGGATTCAATCGCCTTTGAGGTTGACGGACATGCCTTGCTCCCTCTTCTAAAAATATCTTGTGCTCACAAACTTGAGGGCTGATGCCTACTATATCTGCCAAGTTCCACCCAATTGCTTTCTTGTGTCTTCTCAGCACACTAAGCAACTGCTCCTCCTGTTGGAAAGTGAGTTCCCTTGCAATGATAACTGGGAGCTTCTGATTGTCCTCAAGGTAAGCATACTTGAGGTGGGGTGGAAGGGGCTTTAGCTCCATTTTATGGTCATGGCTAGGAACTTGATCATCTGGAGCTAGTGATGATGGCAAAGTATCCCCATTGTGTTAAGATGGTTTCCCCACACTTGGACCATGCTCCATGTGCATCTCTTCTATTTCTTCTTGGTGAACTGCAGCCACAGTCTCATCAATGATGTCGCACTAGAAGATGGAATGATCTTCTGGGGGATGTTTCATGGCTTCATCCAAGTTAAAACTGACTGCTCTGCCATCTATCTCAAAAGAGTAAGTTCCTGAGAAGGCATCTAATTTGAACTTTGAAGTCTTCAGGAATGGCCTTCCAAGCAGAATGGATGATGATCTTCCTGAGTCATTAGGGGGAATCTCCAAAATATAGAAGTCAATGCGAAATGTGAGCCCCTTAATGCTCACCAGCACGTCCTTAGCAGTTCCAACCACTGTAATTATGCTTTTATTTGCCAAAACAAAACGAGCTACCGACCTTTTCAAGGGAGCGAGACTTAAAGCATTATATACAGACAATGGCATAATACTAACACACGCTCCTAAATCACACATGCAGTCAGAAAATGTTACACCCTCAATGGCACAACTAACTATGCATGGACCCGGATCACCACATTTTTCTTGTATGGCACCCATTAAAGTAGATATTGAGCTACCTAAGGGAATGGTTTCTAAATCCTGTATTCTATCCTTATGCATGCATAAATCCTTTAGAAATTTCGCATATTTAGGTACCTGGCTAGTAACCTCAAAAAGGGGAAAGGTTACCTCAACCTTTTTGAAGACCTCCACCATCTTTGGGTCGAGCTCCATCTGCTTTCTGGACTTCCTAGCAAGGTGTGGAAAGGGGATAGGGATGGTGTCTTTTGTAGCTTCAGCTTCTTTTGGTGCGCTAATCTCTGGTTGAGCTACTTCTTCTTCAACCATGTCTTGTACTTCATCCTCCTCTTCGGCATCCTCCACTTCAACAATAACTTCAACTTGAATGTTCTCCTTTGAGCTTGGCTCCTCATGATTCCTCTCTTGTAGTGTGGTTCTAGACCTCAAAGTGATGGCATTAATTCCACCTTTGGGGTTGGGTAAAGGTTGAGAAGGAATTGTACTGGAGCTTGAAGGCTGATTGTTGGGGGTAGATAATAAATCCATCCGGGAGATGAGAGCTTGTAAAGTGGCATTCAGACTGTTTATGGTATAGTTAAGTATGTTCTGAATGTCTTGCTGTCCTTGCACAAGAGAACGAAGCATCTCATCATTAGAAGAGGAAGGGGGGTAAGTAATCTGAGGGGTTTGCTGTTGGTTGTTCTAAGGCGCTTGGGACTGCCTGAGGTGAGGTGCTCTGTAAGGCTGGTTTTAGTTCTACTGTTGATAGGGAGGGTTCTGTTAATACCGGTTATTCTGATTGTTGTTATTATTCGACCTCTGATTTCCCTGGTTGTCTCTGCCTCCTCTGTTATAGTTCTCCCTCCACCCTTGGTTGGAGTTATCTTGCCAGCCTTGGTTATAGTTCCCACCTTGGTTATAATTGCCACCTTATTGATAGTATCCTTAATTTGGGCGGTCATAGAAATTATGAGTAGCTTCCAAGGTGTTGTCTTCTTGCTGGAGCTGTGGACACTCATCAGTGTAACGAGTATAACAGGCACATATTCCGTATACTCTTTGAGGAACCAACTGTTGACTCTGTTGTGGTGGGGGAGGCTGAGTTTGTTGTTGATTCAGCTGTAGCTGCTTCAGTATGTTGGTCATCTCTTCTAGAGTCTATGTGAGAACAGCAGTCTCACTTCTAGAGGAAACCTCCACAACAGCCTTGGGATGGTTGGTCCTATGCCTAGTATTCCGGGTAGATTCAGCTAGATCAGCGATCAGCTGCCGTGCTTCTGTTGCCGTCTTGTATTTCTTCAGAGAGCCATTACCTGCAGCATCCAATGTAGTTTTATCCTGAGGCTTCATGCCTTGTGTGAAGTAGCTGATCAATACCATTTGGTCAATCTTGTGGTGAGGACATGAGTCCAAAAGATTCCTGAAATGTTTCCAGTATTCATAAAGGGTATCTAACTCGCCTTGGATAATGCAGGAAATCTCTTTCCTTAGTCTATCTGTAAGTTCAGCTGGAAAGTATTTTTCCAGAAACTCCCTTCTTAGCAAATCCCAGTTGGTAACGACTGCTTCAGGTTGAGTGTAGAACCAATCCCTTACCTTTCCCTTAAGAGAAAACGGGAAGACATACAGCCAAATAGTAGTTTCTTCTGCACCATGATGCCTAGTAGTCGAGTAGGCTGTCTGAAAGTCTCCGAGGTGCTTTATGGGCTCTTGAGTAGGTAAGCCATGAAACTTGGGCAGTAAGTTAATTAGCGCAGTCTTCAGTTCAAAATCTGCAGCCAGATTTGGGTGACGCGCTTGATACGGTTGCAGTTTAAAGTCTGGAGCTCCTGCTTCCTGGAGAGTAATCCTTCTGGGCTCCGCCATATTACCTGCACGTAAATCAACAGAATAAGTAGAAAAGGAGCTTGTTTCTTCCTCAGATGGCGCTTTAGATTCGCCTTCAAAAGAGATTGGTGAATTGGTGGTAACCACTTCACCGCCCTCAGAGGCTAACCGACGCTGAGCTCGCCTAATACGGGAAATAGTTCTTTCAATTTTAGGATCAAATGCGGCTAAGCTCGGATCAGGCAATGAACGCATCATTCAATGCAAGAAACATATAGCTCATGGTAATAAAATAAAATAAAATATGCAAAAATTAAAAATATGTACACCAACCAATAATGTAGCACACAATTGCAACTCCCCGGTAACGGCGCCAAAAATTGAACGAGCGGAAAATTGCCGATAAAGAATTTATAGAGTAAACAGCATTGCAAGTATAGTTCTTAACCGATGAAAATCCCGCTTATCAATTTAGAAAGTTGTCACAATTTAAGAATAAAATACTGGGAGTAGAATTCCCAAGTCGTCTCCCAACGAGTTGACAAAAGAGTGCGATTTATTGGTTAGAAATTTTCTGAAAAAATTTTAAGAGTTAGAGAACAGAAAAATAAATATAATTAAAATAAAAGCCTTGATTGGGAGAAGATTAATTGAAATTTCTATCCTTGTTGGATTTTCCAAGTGCAATAGTAAGAGGTTATTGTTCTACTTAGTTATCCTTTACTGAATAAAGAAAAGTCAAGTAACTAACTGACCAACTCTGAATCCCAGGTCCTAATCCTCTCCTAAGGAGGGATTAGAGTCAGAGACTAGAGAGCCAGCCAACAACTTCCAATTCCCAATTGACACTTGAGTATTCCAACTCAAGGGTTTCCTTTTAATCAACTCCCAAGTAAAGTTGGGAGTCTACTCCATTGACATGAATACAACGTTCACAGGCATATAAAGGGAATAAAAAGAAGACATGATAAATTAATTAAAATAATAACTGAAAATCAATTAAAGGTAAAAATAGTTCTTTGTATTAATCAATCCCAAAATCATAAACATACTTATCTGAACAGGGTTAATGGGCGACTAAAAAGTAAAGGAATAAGGAAACAAACTAGAATAGTAGAAACATCAACAGAGGTAGTGAGTCTTCTCAATATCCAAATCAAAAGCATAAACTCTAAAACTATGAATGTGAAGAAAACCTAGAGGAAGTATTGATTTCTCTCTAAGATTCTAATCTAAAACTAAAAACTATCCAAAAGAGAATGTGTCTCAAGTCTCTATTTGTCCCCTGGCTCTAGTCTGTGTTTTTGGGCCGAAAACTGGGTCGAAACTTAGCCCAAAATTGCCCTAGCATTTTCTGCAATTTCTGCAGGTAGCGCACATCATGCGTACGCGTCAGGCACGTGTACTCGTCATTGGTCATCTTCGCGTGTCACGCGTACGTGTCAGGTACGCACACGCGTCGCCGTGAAAACTCCAATTCACGTGCACGCGTGAGCCATGCGTGCGCGTCGCTTCTCACTGGCTATCTCCTTTATTTCTTGTGATCCTTCCATTTTTGCAAGCTTCCTTTCCATCGTCTAAGCCATTCCCGCCCTATAAAGCTTGAAAACACTTAACGCACATATCACGGCATCAAATGGTATAAAGGAGATTAAAAATATACAATTTAAGGGCTTAGGAAGCAAGTTTTCAATCATAGAACAAAATTAGGAAGGAATTGTAAAATCATGCAATTTATATGAATAAGTGTGCAAAGACTTGATAAAAACCACTCAATTGAGCACAAGATAAACCATAAAATATTGGTTTATCATTAGTCAAACAATAAAATTTTCCAAAGAATTTACCTATAGGGAACCACCCCAATTGATTGGAAAATTTTTGTGGAACTTGTTTGAATTATATATTTTTTTGAAACATGGTTTTGAGCTAAGAACACAAGCTTGTGAGATTTGAGCCTAATAGTGTGGTTACATCTTATAACCACTTATTTTCCTTCTTGTGTGCTTTATTCTCTTTCTATGATTGTGATCCTTGATTTGTTTAATTCTATATGTCCATTATTCCTTGTATTCATGAATTTATATGATTGAGACCATTGTGTCATTAGCTCACTTACCCAAATAGCCTACCTTTTACCTTCCATTGTTAGCCAATTTTGAGCCTATGCTTAACCCAATTGTTCTTTATTTTAGCACATTACAAGCCTAAAGCGAAAAAACAATAAAAGTTCCTTGTTTGGATCTTTGATTGGCTTAGGCTAGTGAGAGTGTTTATTATTCAAGTTTAGGGAGATTTGGGAACATTGGTTGGGATAAAAGGGTGCTTTGTATTTTTATATTTGGAAATTAGGTGTATACTCATATATTAATCAATTGTTAAACCTTGTGCATTGATGTTCTTGTATATAGTTTGAAAGAAAGAAAAACAAAAGAAAAAGAAAAAAAATGGAAAAGAAAAGAAAAAAATATAGAAAAAGAAAGAAAGAAAAGAAGAAAAGAAAGAAATAAAAAGGAGACAAAATGCCCCAAAGTAAAGTTCAATAAGAATCAATGCATGAGTATGTGGAAAAAGTGAAGAATGGGTAGTTAGGTTAGAACTTAATTGTATAGGTTATCATAGGTTAGGTGGGAAAGTCTAGGCTAATCAAAGATTCAAATTCTAGTCCACTTATGCTTACATATGTTCTCTTGGGAGATGATTTGTTTTGACCAAGCATTTGCATTCATAATAGGTAGTTACATTTAAATAGTTTTCATATAGTTTAGTTGCAATGTCATACCCCTTGTTTCCTTCTTGGTTTAGCATGAGGACATGCTAAGGTTTAAGTGTGGGGAGGTTGATAAATCCCATTTTTAGGGTTTATCTTGTGTTAAATTTAGAGCATTTTATAAACCTTTTCTCACATTTATTCAATGAAATAGCATGGTTTTGTGATTCTCCCTCATTTTGTGCTTAAGTGTGAAAAAAATGCTTTTTAGACCCTTAATTTGATAATTTTAATCTATCTTTAATACCACTAGATGCCTTGATTGGTTTGTTAAGTGATTTCAGGTTGAAAAGGCTAGGAACGGATCAAAAGAGTGAAGAGGAAAGCATGCAAAGTGGAGAACACATGGAAAAAAAGGCCAAAGATTTGGATGCAACCATTCATGTGCACGCGCAGTGTACGCGCACGCATGGATCGCGAAAACTTCAGGGACGCGCACACGTGCTGTACGCGTATGCGTCGGTGCTGGCACGTGATTTTTAAGTGAAAATGTGCCGAGCGAATTCACAGAGGCTGTGGGCCCAATCTAAACCAACTTTGGCGCCAAAACACTTAAAAGGACTAAGGATTGTAGGGGAATCCATCTTGGATCATTAGGAATCATCATTAGGAAGTTTTGATCTAGTTTTAGTGTGAGTTTTAGAGAGAGTAGCTCTCCCTTCTCTCTAGGATTAGGATTAGGTTTAGGATAATAAGCTTAGATCTAGGTTTTAATTCATATTTTCATCTACTTCTACCTTTCAATTCCTTGTTGTTATATCTTGTTCTTCTATTCTTTTGTTGTAATTTCTTCTGCTTTGTGTCTATACTTTGTTGTTGATCTACTCTTATTTCTTCTATTTTCTTTCAATGCAATTTGAGGTAATTCATGATAATTGTGCTTTCTTTGATGGTTGTTGTTAATTCTTTGCAATAAGTAGTTGTTAGATTTCATTCTTATGTCAATTTACTATGTTTTCCTTTTATACCTTCCAAGTGTTTGTCAAAATTCTTGAAAGGATGTTAGAGTAGAATTTTATGTTATTGGCTTGGGAAGGTAACTTAGGAATTCTTGAGTTACTAATGTCCAAGTGATTGATAGTTAGTAGCCATCGACTCTAGCTCTCATTAATTCAAGTTGTGAATAGCTAGGACTTATGGACTTGGATTGATAGAGCTCACTTGACTTTCCCTTGCTTGTTAGAGGATGACTTAGTGGAATTGATGCTTGCAATTGTCATATTGTGGTTAGTAATAAGGATAGAGATCCTTGACCACCAAACTTTTCCAAGACCTTTTTTTTCATTTGAATTCCTTTTCCATTTATTTTTCTTGTTTCTTATTCAAAACCCTAAAATATACATGTCCATAACCAATAACAAGAACACTACCCTGCAATTCCTTTGAGAGACGACCCGAGGTTTAAATACTTCGGTTATTAGATTTATTAGGAGTTTGTACTTGTGGCAAACAAATTTTTGTATGAAAGGATTATTGTTGGTTTAGAAACTATACTTGCAACGAGATTTCATTAGTCAATTACATACCATCAAAATTCCACTCATCAGAGGTAGGGCCAGAGTCGCCTGAGATGGATCAGATGGAACTACCCAAACTCTAGGGGTCGGGATGACCTTTCTCGGGCCCTGATAGTTAGAAGTCGGCTTCTTCAGGGACACCTGAGAAGATTCTTCCCCCGAGGTCTTCACTGTCATGGAGTTTGAAGATTTCACCATCTCTGATAAAGAAGCCAGGAAAATAAGTTACAATAACAGAAAAGAAAACAATAGAAGAAAACTATCTGGAAGAAGTCAGACGCTACGTAATTCGGCACGGAGGAGGGAGGGATCTCCTAGAAATTTCTTTGTCCAGATGAGGAGGTTCCCCCCAGTGCTCCTCTAGAAAACCCACAAAGGCTTGTTCTACTTCATCTAAACTCTCCCAAGAATACTTGGGAGCTACTATATCTTTTTGCCAACATAAAGGAAAGGTTGGCGCATCGTTCTCATCTAAAAAGAAAGGTTGGTCATCCTTGACAGCTTAGACCTTAAAGTAATAGTTCTTAAAATCCTGAAAAGACTCATCAAACATAAAAAACACCTTTTTCCCTGGGTAGCTCGGAATGAGATCCAATAAGCCTTTTTCTTGGCTACTACAGGCTTGGTCAACACAGACAGATAAAGGAAGAGAGATGTGGTAGGGCGAAAACCCAGCTCCTGGCACAACAGATGAAAAATCCTAATGAAGGCCCAAGAGTTCGGATGAAGCTGGGAAAGGGCATTACAAGTCCATAAGAGGTCGGTTTCAAAAGCAGTAAAAGGGATGGTGATATTCAGCTGACTAAAGAAATAGTCATAACTATAAAAAAAGGGGCGTTCTCCCTGAGTCAAGGGAGGGAAACTAAATTTCTCCTCAGGGTCGGGCGACAACAGCTCATAATTCTTTTCGTCGTCCCTATTGCTACAGATCTTATGGAACCGCCTAAGCCTCTCACAGTACTCCGGATCGGCCACAGTAACACACATCAGGACTATAGAGTCCAGCCAGTCGGCCATGCCAGCAAGGATTTTTGTGGACATCTCGACAATATTCCTATGGGTAGACATATAGCAACTACACCTACAGTAAGAAAAAAGAAAAGAGGTCACTACCAAACAACTTGGACGGTAAGAGAATGGCAAGCAAATAATCAACAAAGTGTCAGATATGGCAGCAAAAAGGGAACCCCAGGACTCGTAAAGAACAGAGGATCAACACCAAAAGCCCTGGGGCACCCTTTGTATGTAACAACAGAGCAAGAACCCAGAAAAGAAACGGCGAAACAAAAATAAAAGCCTAATCAATGGGCATTAAAGGCACGTGCATATTCCCAAGGAAGTAAGCCCTCCAAGAAACAAATGCTTCACATTTAAACTCAGCGTAACACTCACAAACGGAAGTGCGGCCTGGACTAAGATGCTTGAGCACGACTTCCCCAAAGAGATCAATGCTCAGAAAGCATGACCTCATGGAAAGGTCCGAGCTCAAGCAGGGGCACTGTTCATACCCTGGGTCGAGCTAGGCGAGCCGGGTTGGATGAAGACAAAAATGACCGACCTCTCACAAAGGTTGGTCGATACCGACCTCTTCCCAAAGAGCTTGGCCAAATTGTTATAAGGGCCCAAGTAGGCCCAAATCAGAAGATCAGAGCCCACCTAAAGGCGGCTGGCCAAAGATAAGGGGACTAACCCACAAAAGATAAGATAAGATAACTAACTTATCTCAAGGGAGGTCACTCCACACTACTATAAATACACTGGAGCATCCATGTATAACTCATACTCTGATTCTACACAAAAAACCTGCTCAAATCCCGTGCTAACTTAAGCATTGGAGTCTCTCGCAGGTACCACCACCCTCCAGTAATCAAGGATCAGCAATATCTCAAGGCTCAGCAAGTCAGACACGACAGCTCTGACCACAACAGTAGATCTCCTCCGAGATCGACCTTTAATTTCAGGTAACCCTCGGAACACTAAAGATTCTAGAAATAAGATAAACTAAGTTGATAGTGCAAAAATCCACTTCTGGGGCCTGCTTGGTGTGTGTTTGGGCTAAGCTTGATTGTCTCCCATGAGCTACGATCCCTTAGGGGCGTTGAACCATGGCTAGGGCCCCTTTTTTGGGCGTTGGACGCCAGCTACTCCTCTGTGGGCATTGGACGCTAGGAACGAGGTAGGTAGCTGGCATTGAATGCCAGTTTTAGGCCTTCATTTCTGAAGCAAAGTATGAACTATTATATCTTTCTGGGAAAGCCCTGGATGTTAGCTTTTCATCATCATTGAGAGCACGCCATTTTCACTTCTGTAGCTCCAGAAAAGCTCTTTCGAGTGCATGGAGGTCAGATCTAGACAGTATCTGCAGTGCTTTCTCAGTCTCTGAATTAGACTTTTGCTCAAGCTCCTCAATTTCAGCCATAAAATACCTGAAATCATCATAAAACACACAAACTCAAAAGTAGAATCCAAAAATATGAATTTTTCACTCAAACATATGAAAATATAATAAAACTTAAATAAAACATAATAAAAACTAAATGAAAATAATGCCAAAAAGCGTATAAAATATCCGCTCATTGTAACACCCTACCACACAGAGTCTTATGCTTAAGTCATAAAACAGAGGTGGCGAGGTATTACGACCTCTAAAAATAAAATTTAGTAAATATAGTAGTGTGAAAAGTGTTTATAATGAGGAGCCTCAAAGAAAAGAGGTAAATCAAAACCGTTTGAATCGTGAAACGCAACACTCCGATCGATGACGTAAACGAACATATAAAGAGTAAGTTAACGTGAAGAGATATACAAAGGAGTGCCAAGATACATATATTAAGACTCGGGACTCGGCTTGTGAAGATAACCGGTCTGAGCATAATAGTATACATACATATAAAAATAAGGAAACCCCAAAGGAAACCCAAAGGGACACAAATACATACAACCTATTCTCCAAAATCCTCTCTAGAAGGAGTCATCACAGTTTGTATTATTTAATGGAGATAAAAGTATCTAAACAAGATATATAAACCAAACAAAGTCCCAAGAACAAAGGATCTTCGCTAATCCAGAAGTCTCCAGCATGCCTCAACGAGAAGCCTCGCGTCCTGCATCTGACAATATACAAATCCTGTTTCTCCAAAATAACCTCTAAGAGGAGTCAATACAAAAATACAAATACACAGTGGAGAATATAAGTATCTAACAAGTATAAGATCAAAATAGAATCCCAAAAGCTAAGGATCTCCGCCTAAAGTAAGTCTCCAGCATGCCTCAGCGAGGAGCCCCACGTCCTGCATCTGCAAAACCACAAAAATCCACATGGATGAGAACTGGAGGTTCTCAGCATGGTAACAGTTCCCAAATATCTAACATGTAGTGTCATAGAAAGGCGAAGGCAATCCTAGAACTTCCAGATATAACCAAAGCGCATAAAAATGCCGAGCTATAAGAAATATAAACATGCGACTAACTTAAGGATCTTCAACCTAACTAAATATTCCCTTTCCAAATCCTGCAAACCTCCCAAGTGCCAACAGTAATTGAAATGCAAACACAAGTATATCAACAAAGAAATGCACAAATAAGAAGCAAATAAGATGATTAGGCAATTAGCAATTAATGATGCAGTCAATTAGGCAATCCAGACAAGTCACATATAATGCATATGATGCATGCCTGTCCTAGTGGCTGATGAGTCTCATTTGTCGGTTATAAAGCCGACCCGACAAGTCCTGGTAGCTAATCATTGGACTGTCCCTCTATCTTGCATCCCCAACTCGAGTTATTCTCAACATATATCATAAATTCATATATATCCAACACCCTCACTGGTGTATATTTACGGGGGCGAGCTTATCCGGAACTTTCACAGTGTCCAGCCACATTTATGACATAGGGTCAGCAGAGTATTGAGTCTCCACCTGGAGCATGTGGTGGCTAGCCCCTTGTTTCACCTAGGGAAACTCGTATCTCAGATAGGTGGAGTGCAACAATCACAATAATCACAATTCAGCATATATGCATATAAATCACAGACATATATTAACATTCATCTTAGCCATCCGGCTTATAAATCATAATTCATAACCAGCCATAATCGTCATCACATACATCCATTTGACTCGTCTCATATTCGGCCATTCGGCTCATATCATATACAGTATTCTACCATCCTCCTCAACAATTCATATCATCATTATTCATCATACTCATCTTAACATCCCCTTTCTTGCTTCACAAGTTACCCTCTTCCCTAGCCTACTTTCATTCACTAGGCATTTTGCATCAATTTTAAGATTTAGGGGATGAAATTGGGGGTTTATAAATGTGAACTAACATCTTGGAAGGGTACAAGCTTGCTGGGAATGTGAAAGACTTAAAAAAAATAGCTTTAGAAAAGAACTGGGTCGCGTGCGTATGCACAGGGGTGTGCGTGCGCACGCTCAGAAGCATTTTTAAACGTGTGCGTATGCACAGAAAGCAAAATCTCCAGGGTTGTGTGCGCGCACAAGGTGTGCCAGCGCCACCAACCGCAAGCCATTCCCATAGTGTGCGTGCGCACAGGCCTGTGTGTACGCACAGCTCGAAATCCTTCGTTGGTCGTGTGTGCGCACAGGGCGTGCTAGCGCTCCCAGCAGCAGCTCCATTCTTGTGTGTGCGTACAAACAGGGCTGTGCGTGCGCCCAGGTCCAAATTTCCACGGGGTGTGTGTGCACACACAAACCAGAAATTACAAATTCTGTAGAAGTTGCAGAATTCAGATTTCTGGCCTGAACTTCCAACGATCATATCTCCTTCCATAAAAATCAGATTTCCACCAAATTTGAACCATTTTAAAGCATATGAAATTATCTTTCTTTTGATATAAACAATTGCTCAAGATATGATCCGTTGAAGTTCATCAAAATTTCATTTTTACCAAAACTTATAAACTCCCTATTTCAAAATATACACTTACCAATTCCAATAAAAATCAACCAAAAACTCAACCATTCCAACATTAACCATTTCCGAACCTCATTCAATCATCAACCAATCAATTACACCATATTTAACCAATATCTTAAATTAACAAGTCTCACATCACAATCACCATTTCATATATCATTTCCCAAATCAACAATCATTTTCATCAATCACCATAGATTTTCACATGTCAATATCATACTCTAAAAGCATGCTCATCAACAAGAACTTCAGCCTTTTCATCAAATAAACATGTCAATCCATGTATCCATCTCAATCCAATTCATTCATCAAACATATCAACATGTCACAACCTACCAAGTTCATGCATAACAACACAATTTACATCATTCATCAACTAATTCATTATTTCAAAACCCTATCCTAAGGCCACTAGCCTACGTTTTCACACAACATTACATTTTAGATATAGGAAACTGAAACCATACCTTGGCCGATTCCCGTTCCACCCAGAACACTCTCAAATTCAACTTCCAAGGTTTTCAAAGCATCACCAATAGATTTTCCACACAAGGCTCCTTTCCAAACATTCCAAAATCACCAATCAAGCTCCAAATTACACATATATAATGCCTAAGCCACAATATCACATCAAAACACAATAACTCAATCACTAAATCAAAAAATTCCAAGTCTTTAGCTTAGAGTTGAGAATTTCACCTTACCCAAGGATCAATGGAGCAAGAACAAGCCTTCCCTCAAGCTAATTTGGTCCTATAGCACAAAGGAGCTCAACATCTCAATATTTTTGCCCATAAAACTCGAAACTAAGGGCTGAGAAATGGAAGAGTAGAACGTCACTTACCTTAAGATTGCTTGTGTGGATTCTGTAGAGCTCAATGCCGCGGTCGCGTGGCCACAAACGGTGTGTCAATCGGAGATCCGGATCAAAAGTTATGATAAATGGAAGTTTGGGGGTGAAATTGGAACAATGGTTTTTAATTTCCCCCTTTCCCTTTCTTTGTGCAGCGTGTGTGCGTTGTTTTGAAGAGAAGAGAGCTGAGCTCTCATTAATTAATGAGGCTTTGCTGGGGTTGGCCCGGTTCGGCCCATTCGGCCCAATCATGGGCCGATTTCTTTAAAATTGGTGTCGAAATTTTTGTTTTAATTTTCTCTATCACATTAAACCATAAAAACCTTATTTCTCACTTTCTAGAATATATTTTAATTTATGGATTAATTAGTCATTAATTAACCGGGTTTTACACTCATCAGGTATCTTGGCTAGTTTTACAAGCCATTTTTATCAAGTTTTAACATAGTTTCATGCATTTCCTTCATCAATAAGAAAGCATTTGGATGAATTATCTTCGCATGTCTTGATTCATCAAACATTAGTGAATTACAATCATTTTCATGAAATTAATACAAGAACTAATTGATGTAATGAATGATGAAATATCTTGTGATTATTCATGAAATATCAAGCTTTGATGCACTTGTTTGATTGATGATAGGCAAGACAAGAAGAAGCAAAGTGAAGGCATTACAAACGCTGGTAACACTAGCAATAAGGTGGGCATAGTCCAAACCGACAGTGAATTCTCTTAATCAAATAATAAATTCAGTACAAAGTATAAACCGAGATCAAGAGTAATTCAACCTCGGGTCGTTCTCCCTAAGAATGCAAATGAAATGTTACGCTTTCGGTTGTTAAGGTGGGCAAAAGGGGTTTTTGTGCAATCACAGAACTAAAGATTAAATGAACTAAGCAATAAAAGAACTAAGCGATGATCAAAAGTATAATTAATGAAAGTGAAAAGAAGAAAAGATCAAAACTTAGTGAAAATGCTATAAATGCAAGAAAGAGCCTTGACTTGGGAATGAGGATCCAAGGAATCCTATCATCGCCATAACCACAACTATGGTAATCATGATATGTCAATCTCGCCTAGTTAACCCCAACCATCGAGGAGCAAGTCAAGCAAGCATAATTGACCTTAATCCATAAGTCCTAACCAACTTACCAAGCTAGTTGATAAAAGGCTAGCGTCAATGGAAACAAGAGTCAACTAACTACTCAAGAATTACCACTAAATGTCGGACATTATGACTCTAGTATCCTAGGAGCTCAAACCACAAGCCAAGGTGGGAAAATCTACTCAAAATCTAGAGTTGGCATTTTCACAAACACCTTGTATGCATAAAAGTAAAACATGGAAAATTGCAAAGCGAAATGGAAAACTATAACCAACTACCAACAAAACCAACATAAACAAGCAATCAAACATAAAGGAAGCATGAAACATAAAATTCATTAATCAAAACTTCAAGTAACACAAAATTGCAAATATGAACAAGTAACTTGAACCAAAAGGAAATGAGAGTAAAGACAATGTAATTAAAGAGGAAATTTAGAGTACTTACAATTAACGAAGCAAAAATCCAAAATAAAAGCTTGCTATAAAATGCTACAATAGAAATTGATAAACCCTAGGAGAGCTCTCTACTCTACACTATTCCTACTCCTAATACTATAAAAAACTATGTAAAATTATGCTTCAATGCCTCTCACCTTTAATAAGTGTTGAAGTCTCCTTTATATAGCACTCCAAAATAGCATTTCAGCCTTCCAAAAAATGAGCTAAGGGCCTCTAAATTTGCGCAGCACGTGTTTCATTAATGAAATCGCATGTAGGGACCTATGCGGACGCACAGACGTGTGCATACGCACACATGGAAATCCTCGCTTGTGCACACGCACGCAGGGCCGTGCACACGCACACTTCGCTGTGTGTGCTTTTTCTTGTTTTCTTCATGTTTTATCCCTTGTACATGCTTTCCTCCACTTTTGGCTATCCATTCTCACCTCCAAGGCCTGAAATCTCTCAGAAACCATATCACGGCATCAAATGACACAAAAGTAGAATAAAAAATCACTAATCTAAGCATTAAAATGCATGTTTTCACATTTAGGATCAAATCAGGGATCAAACACAAAACTATGCTATTTTGAGTGCTTAAGTGTGAGTTCATGTGCTAGGATCCATCCAATTTGAGTCAAAATATACCATCAAATATGGACTCATTGATAATCCCCATTTTTAGGGTTTATCTTGTGTTGAATTTAGAGGGTTTTGTCAACTTTTTCTCACATTTATTCAATGAAATAGCATGGTTTTGTAAATTCTCCTTTAATTGTGCTTAAGTGGGAAAACATACTTTTTAGGTCTTAAAATAGCTAAATTTAATTCACCTTGATTCCATTAGATGCCTTGCTATGTTTGTTAAGTGATTTCAGATTTAGGAGGCAAAGATTGGATCAAGGGAACGAAGGAAAAGCATGTAAAAAATGGAGAACTCATGAAGAAATGAAGGAATCGCAAAAGCTGTCAAGCCGACCTCTTCGCACTTAATTGACCATAACTTGAGCTACAGAGATCCAAATAATGTGGTTCTAGTTGTGTTGGAAAGCTAACATCCGGGGCTTCAAAATGATATAAAATTTTCCATAGTTGCATCGCGTTTAGGGGCACGCACATGCACTGTACGCGTACACGCTGATGGTTGCACATGATTCACTTAATGCAACTCGTGGCCAGTGATTTCAGAAGCCTTGTGGGCCCAATCCAACTTATTTCTGATGCTATTTAACCCAAGGATTGATGAGGGATGACACAATTTAGACACTAGTGTAGTTTTAGATTAGTTTTGGAAGGAAAATTAGTTTCTAGAGAGAGAAGCTCTATCTTCTCTCTAGAATTAGGAGTAGGTTAGATCTAGATTAGGAATTCTTAGATCTAGGTTCATTTCATGCTTTGATTTACTTTTCCTTTTGTAACTCTTCTTCTTCTACTTCTCCTCTCTCTAGTTTTGCATATAATTCTTGTAATTCTCTACTTTTATGTTGATGCACTTTTGTTTCTTCTATTTTCTCTTAATGCAATTTATGATTCATGTTCCTTTATTATTGATTTGCTTTATTGTTGTTTTATTCCTTGCAATTGAGTAGTGTAGATTTACTTTCCTTACAATTTTACTATGCTTTCTTTTTATGCCTTCCAAGTGTTTGATAAAATGCTTGGTTGGATTTTAGAGTAGAATTTTATGCTCTTGGCTTGGGAAGGTAACTTAGGAACTCTTGAGTTACTAATGTCCAAGTGTTTGACGATTGGGAGCCATTAACTCTAGATCTCACTAATTGAATTGGTGGAGAACTAGGACTTATGGACTTGGATTGATATAGCTCACTTGACTTTCCTTGCCAATTCTCATGTTATGGTTAGTGATTAGGATAGAGATCCTTGACCACCAAACCTTGCCAAGACCTTTGTAGTTGTTAGTTTACTTTTATTGCCATCTACATTTCATGTCTCTTATCTCAAAAACCCCAAAACATACCTCATAACCAATAACAAGACACTTTATCGCAATTCCTAGGGAGAACGACCCGAGGCTCAATTCTTCGGTTTATAAATTTAGGGGTTTGTTTTAGTGATAAACAATCTTTTGTATGAAAGGATTATTGTTTGGTTTAGAAACTATACTTGCAACGAGAATTCATTTGTGAATTCTAATCCATCAAAAATCCAATTCATCAAAATGGCGCCGTTGCCGGAGAATTGCAATGGTGTTGTGTTATTGGTTATTGTATATATGTGAATATTATAAATAGGTGTGCCTTTTGCTTCTTTGTTAGTTCTTGCTAGTTTTAGGATTTAATTTTCTTGCTTCTTATTTGACTTTGTTTTCATTTTCTCTTGCTATCATGAATTCTCACTTTGGCTATGAGTTTGGTTCTAACTATGTTGTAGGAAATGAGGGCTACAAAGAGGATGTGTATCAAGGATGGGACAATCAAAGGTGGGAGGAGCCATATGCATATGATCAATCTTCATGGCAATAACCTCCACCAATACACTATGAAGAAGAGCCATTCTATGACGCATATCAATCCAATGGCTATGGTGAATCTCCTTGTGACTTTCAAGAACCACCGCCATATGCCTACGAGTCATATCCTCAACCATACTCACAAGCCCTCTACCACCAAGCACCTCCAAATGACCCTAACCCACATATACTATAGCAATCACCTTTTGAACCACATGAGCCATACATGGAACCACCACTCCAAGATTACTACTCCCAAGAACCATCTCAATACACACTACCACACCCTTACCAAGAAGAACCACCTTCCTATCATGAACCCTTTCTCCAAGACAATGAACCCTCTTATCCACCCCAATCCTCAATGGATGAAATTCTTAGCCTTATACTTCAAGGGCAAGGAGAAATTCAAAGGGAGACACTAGAATTTGTACTACCTTGACCAAGGTAGTAAGCATTTTAGCCTCCCAATGCTTGAGCACTCCAAGCACTCCCATGGTCACATGTGGAGAATTAATTAAAAAGCATAGCATGAAGGAGAAATTGGAAACTCCGATGGAAAATGAGGGATGTTATTTTGTATTAGAGCAATTAGAGAAGCCTATGATCATTGAAGAAGAGGAAGAAGTGGTTGAAGACCTAGGAGATGTGGAACCTCCATGGAAAGCTAAAATCGTAGAAAATTCCTCCAAAAAGGTTGAACTTGTTGTTGAGGAGGAGCGTGCACAACCTCCAAAACAATTATTGGATAAAGACTTGGAAGGAATGGAGTAAACATTGAGTTCGCTTGGAGATGAAGATCATACATCCGAACTTCTTGGTGGTGAATCCTTTGAACTTGGAGAACCTTCTCCCAATGAGATAGAAGGTAATGTGGAGGTAGACATTTTCCTTCCTCCCATTTATGATTTGAGTGATGGAGAAGAGTTAGACGAAATTGATGAACAAAGGATTAAAAGTGAAGAAGTTTGTAAAGAGGTGAAAGTGATCAAGGAAAAACACAAGGGAGTAGAACTTGCAAGGACATTGGAAATACCTCCCCCCAAGCCATCACCATCCATCCTTTCATTCAAGTAGGTAAATTCCTTATACTTAAGCTTTATTATTTCCTTTGAATATGGTTTGCTTGAGACGGATGGTCAACTTAGAAATATTTGTGGATTTAAAAGCAAAAGGGGGATGGTTAGTGGTTGGCATTGTAAATCAAGGTTCATTATGATGACATGTTCAAAATTTCATAGCAAGGGTTGGTGTAGAACTAGATTGCTTGGGTCTAGGAGAGTGTTTGGCCGCTCTATTGAGAATTCATCTTGTTTGCCACCCGGATGGACTAATAATGAGAATCAACTTCAAGACGGTTGTGAAAATAAAGTGTGGGATCCCGGATTACAAGAAGAGAATCAACTTTTGGAGCCCCAAGCTTGTGAAGAACTCCATCAAGGCTTGGTGCAACACATGAGAAATCTTGGGGCACCATGGAGAACCAAGCATTGGTGGGAGTTCCAAGATGAATTTAAGCACAAGCCACCTTGAGAGGAGTTCCCCATAACTCCAACTTAAGGACAATAAATAAAAGTGCTAGGTGGGAAACACCCTACCATGGTACACTCTTTCCAGTCTCTTGTAACTTTGATTAATAAGTGATTGAGTTACCATTGTAGGTTGTTATTCTCTTCATATAAGCTTGTTTTAATAATTTGGTTATTACTTGCTTGACATGCAAGTTTTGCTTGTTTAGTAGTTGGAAAAGTTTCAAAAGTCAAAAAGATTTTTGTAATTTTGCATTTTTGATCAGTTCTGAGCTGTAGGTACTGTTAGGGAGATCTTTCTTAGCTATTTTAGTGTTTAAAAAAAAGTGTCACGAACGCGTATGCACGGTGTGCACGTGCGCGCCCATACGCAGATACAGGCCCATACATTGTCCAGAGAGTTGGGCCACTCTCGCGCCAACACTAGGCCAATGGCATAATCGCTTGTACGCGTGCGCGCACTGCGCGCATCCGCGTTGGTGCGTGGCAGACGTTAGACCAATTAAGAGATTGTAATATAATAACAACATTGCGAGTATAGCTCTTAAGCAGCTAAAATCCGCCTCACTAATTTAGAAAGGTGTCACAAAAATTTATAATAAATATACTGGGAGTATGAGTCCGAGGTCGTCTCCCAACGAGTTGCAAGAAAGGATGCTATTTTATTAATTAGGAATTTCCAAGAGATTTTAAGTTTGGATAACGAGTAATTAAATAATTGTAAATTAAAGCAATAAAAACTAAGAATGATTATTAATATTCTAGATAAAAAGCCTTGACTGGGGGAATGATTAATTGGAAGTTCTATCCTTGTTGGGATCTCTTAAGTGTAGTATTAAAAAGG